>NW_027485091.1:0-56604 GCF_050908995.1 Andrena cerasifolii | reverse complement strand
CTTTCCACTTCATGTTCTCCTGATATATTGGCCAAAATCTAGCGAAAATTTTCAGAATGCACAAAATTGGGCTTTGTAACAGGAGAACATGCCGTCGAAAGAGATGGCACAAAGTAACGTCTCCGGAGGGCAAATCAATGAGCGAGAAGTGGCGCAGATGTTTCGAGACAGTGACTGTTTAACGAAGAGTCGCACAATTTTCGAACGCCTCTTGAAAGGCCTGCGCCTCTGATTTGATACTTTTAAGCGATGCCTTTGAAGCTGAAATTTAGTATACCTCTTTCCACTTCATGTTCTCCTGATATATTGGCCAAAATCTGGCGAAAATTTCGAGAGTACACAAAATTGGGCTTTGTAACAGGACAACATGCCGTCGAAAGAGATGGAAAAAAGTAACGTCTCTGGAGAGCAAATCAAAGAGCGAGAAGTGGCGCAGGTGTTTCGAGACAGTGACTGTTTAACGAAGAGACGCAGAATTTTCGAACGCCTCTTGAAACGCCTGCGCCTCTTATTTGCAACTTTAAGGCGATGCCTTTGAAGGTGAAATTTAGTATACCTCTTTCCACTTCATGTTCTCCTGATATATTGGCCAAAATCTGGCGAAAATTTCGAGAGTACACAAAATTGGGCTTTGTAACAGGACAACATGCCGTCGAAAGAGATGGAAAAAAGTAACGTCTCTGGAGAGCAAATCAAAGAGCGAGAAGTGGCGCAGGTGTTTCGAGACAGTGATTGTTTAACAACGAGACGCAGAATTTTCGAACGCCTCTTGAACGGCCTGCGCTTCTGATTTGCAACTTTAAGGCGATGCCTTTGAAGCTGAAATTTAGTATACCTCTTTCCACTTCATTTTCTCCTGATATATTGGCCAAAATCTGGCGAAAATTTCGAGAATACACAAAATTGGGCTTTGTAACAGGAGAACATGCCGTCGAAAGAGATGGCACAAAGTAACGTCTCCGGAGAGCAAATCAAAGAGCGAGATGTGGCGCAGATGTTTCGAGACAGTGACTGATTAACGAAGAGACGCAGAATTTTCGAACGCCTCTTGAAAGGCCTGCGCCTCTTATTTGCAACTTTAATGCGATGCCTTTGAAGCTGAAATTTAGTATACCTCTTTCCACTTCATGTTCTCCTGATATATTGGCCAAAATCTGGCGAAAATTTTCAGAATCCACAGAATTGGGCTTTGCAACAGGAGAACATGCCGTCGAAAGAGATGGCACAAAGTAACGTCTCCAGAGAGCAAATCAAAGAGCGAGAAGTGGCGCAGGTGTTTTGAGACAGTGACTGTTTAACGAAGAGACGCACAATTTTCGAACGCCTCTTGAAAGGCCTGCGCCTCTTATTTGCAACTTTAAGGCGATGCCTTTGAAGGTGAAATTTAGTATACCTCTTTCCACTTCATGTTCTCCTGATATATTGGCCAAAATCTAGCGAAAATTTTCAGAATGCACAAAATTGGGCTTTGTAACAGGAGAACATGCCGTCGAAAGAGATGGCACAAAGTAACGTCTCCGGAGAGCAAATCAAAGAGCGAGATGTGGCGCAGATGTTTCGAGACAGTGACTGATTAACGAAGAGACGCAGAATTTTCGAACGCCTCTTGAAAGGCCTGCGCCTCTTATTTGCAACTTTAAGGCGATGCCTTTGAAGCTGAAATTTAGTATACCTCTTTCCACTTCATGTTCTCCTGATATATTGGCCAAAATCTGGCGAAAATTTTCAGAATCCACAGAATTGGGCTTTGCAACAGGAGAACATGCCGTCAAAAGAGATGGCACAAAGTAACGTCTCCGGAGAGCAAATCAAAGAGTGAGAAGTGGCGCAGGTGTTTCGAGACAGTGATTGTTTAACGAAGAGACGCAGAATTTTCGAACGCCTCTTGAAAGGCCTGCGCCTCTTAATTGCAAGTTTAAGGCGATGCCTTTGAAGGTGAAATTTAGTATACCTCTTTCCACTTAATGTTCTCCTGATATATTGGCCAAAATCTAGCGAAAATTTTCAGAATCCACACAATTGGGCTTTGTAACAGGAGAACATGCCGTCGAAAGAGATGGCACAAAGTAACGTCTCCGGAGGGCAAATCAATGAGCGAGAAGTGCCGCAGATGTTTCGAAACAGTGACTGGTTAACGAAGAGACGCAGAATTTTCGAACACCTCTTGAAAGGCCTGCGCCTCTTATTTGCAACTTTAAGGCGATGCCTTTGAAGCTGAAATTTAGTATACCTCTTTCCACTTCATGTTCTCCTGATATATTGGCCAAAATCTAGCGAAAATTTTCAGAATGCACAAAATTGGGCTTTGTAACAGGAGAACATGCCGTCGAAAGAGATGGCACAAAGTAACGTCTCCGGAGGGCAAATCAATGAGCGAGAAGTGGCGCAGATGTTTCGAGACAGTGACTGTTTAACGAAGAGTCGCACAATTTTCGAACGCCTCTTGAAAGGCCTGCGCCTCTGATTTGATACTTTTAAGCGATGCCTTTGAAGCTGAAATTTAGTATACCTCTTTCCACTTCATGTTCTCCTGATATATTGGCCAAAATCTGGCGAAAATTTCGAGAGTACACAAAATTGGGCTTTGTAACAGGACAACATGCCGTCGAAAGAGATGGAAAAAAGTAACGTCTCTGGAGAGCAAATCAAAGAGCGAGAAGTGGCGCAGGTGTTTCGAGACAGTGACTGTTTAACGAAGAGACGCAGAATTTTCGAACGCCTCTTGAAACGCCTGCGCCTCTTATTTGCAACTTTAAGGCGATGCCTTTGAAGGTGAAATTTAGTATACCTCTTTCCACTTCATGTTCTCCTGATATATTGGCCAAAATCTGGCGAAAATTTCGAGAGTACACAAAATTGGGCTTTGTAACAGGACAACATGCCGTCGAAAGAGATGGAAAAAAGTAACGTCTCTGGAGAGCAAATCAAAGAGCGAGAAGTGGCGCAGGTGTTTCGAGACAGTGATTGTTTAACAACGAGACGCAGAATTTTCGAACGCCTCTTGAACGGCCTGCGCTTCTGATTTGCAACTTTAAGGCGATGCCTTTGAAGCTGAAATTTAGTATACCTCTTTCCACTTCATTTTCTCCTGATATATTGGCCAAAATCTGGCGAAAATTTCGAGAATACACAAAATTGGGCTTTGTAACAGGAGAACATGCCGTCGAAAGAGATGGCACAAAGTAACGTCTCCGGAGAGCAAATCAAAGAGCGAGATGTGGCGCAGATGTTTCGAGACAGTGACTGATTAACGAAGAGACGCAGAATTTTCGAACGCCTCTTGAAAGGCCTGCGCCTCTTATTTGCAACTTTAATGCGATGCCTTTGAAGCTGAAATTTAGTATACCTCTTTCCACTTCATGTTCTCCTGATATATTGGCCAAAATCTGGCGAAAATTTTCAGAATCCACAGAATTGGGCTTTGCAACAGGAGAACATGCCGTCGAAAGAGATGGCACAAAGTAACGTCTCCGGAGAGCAAATCAAAGAGCGAGAAGTGGCGCAGGTGTTTTGAGACAGTGACTGTTTAACGAAGAGACGCACAATTTTCGAACGCCTCTTGAAAGGCCTGCGCCTCTTATTTGCAACTTTAAGGCGATGCCTTTGAAGGTGAAATTTAGTGTACCTCTTTCCACTTCATGTTCTCCTGATATATTGGCCAAAATCTGGCGAAAATTTTCAGAATCCACAGAATTGGGCTTTGCAACAGGAGAACATGCCGTCGAAAGAGATGGAAAAAAGTAACGTCTCTGGAGAGCAAATCAAAGAGCGAGAAGTGGCGCAGGTGTTTCGAGACAGTGATTGTTTAACAACGAGACGCAGAATTTTCGAACGCCTCTTGAACGGCCTGCGCTTCTGATTTGCAACTTTAAGGCGATGCCTTTGAAGCTGAAATTTAGTATACCTCTTTCCACTTCATTTTCTCCTGATATATTGGCCAAAATCTGGCGAAAATTTCGAGAATACACAAAATTGGGCTTTGTAACAGGAGAACATGCCGTCGAAAGAGATGGCACAAAGTAACGTCTCCGGAGAGCAAATCAAAGAGCGAGATGTGGCGCAGATGTTTCGAGACAGTGACTGATTAACGAAGAGACGCAGAATTTTCGAACGCCTCTTGAAAGGCCTGCGCCTCTTATTTGCAACTTTAATGCGATGCCTTTGAAGCTGAAATTTAGTATACCTCTTTCCACTTCATGTTCTCCTGATATATTGGCCAAAATCTGGCGAAAATTTTCAGAATCCACAGAATTGGGCTTTGCAACAGGAGAACATGCCGTCGAAAGAGATGGCACAAAGTAACGTCTCCGGAGAGCAAATCAAAGAGCGAGAAGTGGCGCAGGTGTTTTGAGACAGTGACTGTTTAACGAAGAGACGCACAATTTTCGAACGCCTCTTGAAAGGCCTGCGCCTCTTATTTGCAACTTTAAGGCGATGCCTTTGAAGGTGAAATTTAGTATACCTCTTTCCACTTCATGTTCTCCTGATATATTGGCCAAAATCTAGCGAAAATTTTCAGAATGCACAAAATTGGGCTTTGTAACAGGAGAACATGCCGTCGAAAGAGATGGCACAAAGTAACGTCTCCGGAGAGCAAATCAAAGAGCGAGATGTGGCGCAGATGTTTCGAGACAGTGACTGATTAACGAAGAGACGCAGAATTTTCGAACGCCTCTTGAAAGGCCTGCGCCTCTTATTTGCAACTTTAAGGCGATGCCTTTGAAGCTGAAATTTAGTATACCTCTTTCCACTTCATGTTCTCCTGATATATTGGCCAAAATCTGGCGAAAATTTTCAGAATCCACAGAATTGGGCTTTGCAACAGGATAACATGCCGTCAAAAGAGATGGCACAAAGTAACGTCTCCGGAGAGCAAATCAAAGAGTGAGAAGTGGCGCAGGTGTTTCGAGACAGTGATTGTTTAACGAAGAGACGCAGAATTTTCGAACGCCTCTTGAAAGGCCTGCGCCTCTTAATTGCAAGTTTAAGGCGATGCCTTTGAAGGTGAAATTTAGTATACCTCTTTCCACTTAATGTTCTCCTGATATATTGGCCAAAATCTAGCGAAAATTTTCAGAATCCACACAATTGGGCTTTGTAACAGGAGAACATGCCGTCGAAAGAGATGGCACAAAGTAACGTCTCCGGAGGGCAAATCAATGAGCGAGAAGTGCCGCAGATGTTTCGAAACAGTGACTGGTTAACGAAGAGACGCAGAATTTTCGAACACCTCTTGAAAGGCCTGCGCCTCTTATTTGCAACTTTAAGGCGATGCCTTTGAAGCTGAAATTTAGTATACCTCTTTCCACTTCATGTTCTCCTGATATATTGGCCAAAATCTGGCGAAAATTTCGAGAGTACACAAAATTGGGCTTTGTAACAGGACAACATGCCGTCGAAAGAGATGGAAAAAAGTAACGTCTCTGGAGAGCAAATCAAAGAGCGAGAAGTGGCGCAGGTGTTTCGAGACAGTGACTGTTTAACGAAGAGACGCAGAATTTTCGAACGCCTCTTGAAACGCCTGCGCCTCTTATTTGCAACTTTAAGGCGATGCCTTTGAAGGTGAAATTTAGTATACCTCTTTCCACTTCATGTTCTCCTGATATATTGGCCAAAATCTGGCGAAAATTTCGAGAGTACACAAAATTGGGCTTTGTAACAGGACAACATGCCGTCGAAAGAGATGGAAAAAAGTAACGTCTCTGGAGAGCAAATCAAAGAGCGAGAAGTGGCGCAGGTGTTTCGAGACAGTGATTGTTTAACAACGAGACGCAGAATTTTCGAACGCCTCTTGAACGGCCTGCGCTTCTGATTTGCAACTTTAAGGCGATGCCTTTGAAGCTGAAATTTAGTATACCTCTTTCCACTTCATTTTCTCCTGATATATTGGCCAAAATCTGGCGAAAATTTCGAGAATACACAAAATTGGGCTTTGTAACAGGAGAACATGCCGTCGAAAGAGATGGCACAAAGTAACGTCTCCGGAGAGCAAATCAAAGAGCGAGATGTGGCGCAGATGTTTCGAGACAGTGACTGATTAACGAAGAGACGCAGAATTTTCGAACGCCTCTTGAAAGGCCTGCGCCTCTTATTTGCAACTTTAAGGCGATGCCTTTGAAGCTGAAATTTAGTATACCTCTTTCCACTTCATGTTCTCCTGATATATTGGCCAAAATCTAGCGAAAATTTTCAGAATGCACAAAATTGGGCTTTGTAACAGGAGAACATGCCGTCGAAAGAGATGGCACAAAGTAACGTCTCCGGAGGGCAAATCAATGAGCGAGAAGTGGCGCAGATGTTTCGAGACAGTGACTGTTTAACGAAGAGTCGCACAATTTTCGAACGCCTCTTGAAAGGCCTGCGCCTCTGATTTGATACTTTTAAGCGATGCCTTTGAAGCTGAAATTTAGTATACCTCTTTCCACTTCATGTTCTCCTGATATATTGGCCAAAATCTGGCGAAAATTTCGAGAGTACACAAAATTGGGCTTTGTAACAGGACAACATGCCGTCGAAAGAGATGGAAAAAAGTAACGTCTCTGGAGAGCAAATCAAAGAGCGAGAAGTGGCGCAGGTGTTTCGAGACAGTGACTGTTTAACGAAGAGACGCAGAATTTTCGAACGCCTCTTGAAACGCCTGCGCCTCTTATTTGCAACTTTAAGGCGATGCCTTTGAAGGTGAAATTTAGTATACCCCTTTCCACTTCATGTTCTCCTGATATATTGGCCAAAATCTGGCGAAAATTTCGAGAGTACACAAAATTGGGCTTTGTAACAGGACAACATGCCGTCGAAAGAGATGGAAAAAAGTAACGTCTCTGGAGAGCAAATCAAAGAGCGAGAAGTGGCGCAGGTGTTTCGAGACAGTGATTGTTTAACAACGAGACGCAGAATTTTCGAACGCCTCTTGAACGGCCTGCGCTTCTGATTTGCAACTTTAAGGCGATGCCTTTGAAGCTGAAATTTAGTATACCTCTTTCCACTTCATTTTCTCCTGATATATTGGCCAAAATCTGGCGAAAATTTCGAGAATACACAAAATTGGGCTTTGTAACAGGAGAACATGCCGTCGAAAGAGATGGCACAAAGTAACGTCTCCGGAGAGCAAATCAAAGAGCGAGATGTGGCGCAGATGTTTCGAGACAGTGACTGATTAACGAAGAGACGCAGAATTTTCGAACGCCTCTTGAAAGGCCTGCGCCTCTTATTTGCAACTTTAATGCGATGCCTTTGAAGCTGAAATTTAGTATACCTCTTTCCACTTCATGTTCTCCTGATATATTGGCCAAAATCTGGCGAAAATTTTCAGAATCCACAGAATTGGGCTTTGCAACAGGAGAACATGCCGTCGAAAGAGATGGCACAAAGTAACGTCTCCGGAGAGCAAATCAAAGAGCGAGAAGTGGCGCAGGTGTTTTGAGACAGTGACTGTTTAACGAAGAGACGCAGAATTTTCGAACGCCTCTTGAAAGGCCTGCGCCTCTTATTTGCAACTTTAATGCGATGCCTTTGAAGCTGAAATTTAGTATACCTCTTTCCACTTCATGTTCTCCTGATATATTGGCCAAAATCTGGCGAAAATTTTCAGAATCCACAGAATTGGGCTTTGCAACAGGAGAACATGCCGTCGAAAGAGATGGCACAAAGTAACGTCTCCGGAGAGCAAATCAAAGAGCGAGAAGTGGCGCAGGTGTTTTGAGACAGTGACTGTTTAACGAAGAGACGCACAATTTTCGAACGCCTCTTGAAAGGCCTGCGCCTCTTATTTGCAACTTTAAGGCGATGCCTTTGAAGGTGAAATTTAGTATACCTCTTTCCACTTCATGTTCTCCTGATATATTGGCCAAAATCTAGCGAAAATTTTCAGAATGCACAAAATTGGGCTTTGTAACAGGAGAACATGCCGTCGAAAGAGATGGCACAAAGTAACGTCTCCGGAGAGCAAATCAAAGAGCGAGATGTGGCGCAGATGTTTCGAGACAGTGACTGATTAACGAAGAGACGCAGAATTTTCGAACGCCTCTTGAAAGGCCTGCGCCTCTTATTTGCAACTTTAAGGCGATGCCTTTGAAGCTGAAATTTAGTATACCTCTTTCCACTTCATGTTCTCCTGATATATTGGCCAAAATCTGGCGAAAATTTTCAGAATCCACAGAATTGGGCTTTGCAACAGGATAACATGCCGTCAAAAGAGATGGCACAAAGTAACGTCTCCGGAGAGCAAATCAAAGAGTGAGAAGTGGCGCAGGTGTTTCGAGACAGTGATTGTTTAACGAAGAGACGCAGAATTTTCGAACGCCTCTTGAAAGGCCTGCGCCTCTTAATTGCAAGTTTAAGGCGATGCCTTTGAAGGTGAAATTTAGTATACCTCTTTCCACTTAATGTTCTCCTGATATATTGGCCAAAATCTAGCGAAAATTTTCAGAATCCACACAATTGGGCTTTGTAACAGGAGAACATGCCGTCGAAAGAGATGGCACAAAGTAACGTCTCCGGAGGGCAAATCAATGAGCGAGAAGTGCCGCAGATGTTTCGAAACAGTGACTGGTTAACGAAGAGACGCAGAATTTTCGAACACCTCTTGAAAGGCCTGCGCCTCTTATTTGCAACTTTAAGGCGATGCCTTTGAAGCTGAAATTTAGTATACCTCTTTCCACTTCATGTTCTCCTGATATATTGGCCAAAATCTGGCGAAAATTTCGAGAGTACACAAAATTGGGCTTTGTAACAGGACAACATGCCGTCGAAAGAGATGGAAAAAAGTAACGTCTCTGGAGAGCAAATCAAAGAGCGAGAAGTGGCGCAGGTGTTTCGAGACAGTGACTGTTTAACGAAGAGACGCAGAATTTTCGAACGCCTCTTGAAACGCCTGCGCCTCTTATTTGCAACTTTAAGGCGATGCCTTTGAAGGTGAAATTTAGTATACCTCTTTCCACTTCATGTTCTCCTGATATATTGGCCAAAATCTGGCGAAAATTTCGAGAGTACACAAAATTGGGCTTTGTAACAGGACAACATGCCGTCGAAAGAGATGGAAAAAAGTAACGTCTCTGGAGAGCAAATCAAAGAGCGAGAAGTGGCGCAGGTGTTTCGAGACAGTGATTGTTTAACAACGAGACGCAGAATTTTCGAACGCCTCTTGAACGGCCTGCGCTTCTGATTTGCAACTTTAAGGCGATGCCTTTGAAGCTGAAATTTAGTATACCTCTTTCCACTTCATTTTCTCCTGATATATTGGCCAAAATCTGGCGAAAATTTCGAGAATACACAAAATTGGGCTTTGTAACAGGAGAACATGCCGTCGAAAGAGATGGCACAAAGTAACGTCTCCGGAGAGCAAATCAAAGAGCGAGATGTGGCGCAGATGTTTCGAGACAGTGACTGATTAACGAAGAGACGCAGAATTTTCGAACGCCTCTTGAAAGGCCTGCGCCTCTTATTTGCAACTTTAATGCGATGCCTTTGAAGCTGAAATTTAGTATACCTCTTTCCACTTCATGTTCTCCTGATATATTGGCCAAAATCTGGCGAAAATTTTCAGAATCCACAGAATTGGGCTTTGCAACAGGAGAACATGCCGTCGAAAGAGATGGCACAAAGTAACGTCTCCGGAGAGCAAATCAAAGAGCGAGAAGTGGCGCAGGTGTTTTGAGACAGTGACTGTTTAACGAAGAGACGCACAATTTTCGAACGCCTCTTGAAAGGCCTGCGCCTCTTATTTGCAACTTTAAGGCGATGCCTTTGAAGGTGAAATTTAGTATACCTCTTTCCACTTCATGTTCTCCTGATATATTGGCCAAAATCTGGCGAAAATTTCGAGAGTACACAAAATTGGGCTTTGTAACAGGACAACATGCCGTCGAAAGAGATGGAAAAAAGTAACGTCTCTGGAGAGCAAATCAAAGAGCGAGAAGTGGCGCAGGTGTTTCGAGACAGTGATTGTTTAACAACGAGACGCAGAATTTTCGAACGCCTCTTGAACGGCCTGCGCTTCTGATTTGCAACTTTAAGGCGATGCCTTTGAAGCTGAAATTTAGTATACCTCTTTCCACTTCATTTTCTCCTGATATATTGGCCAAAATCTGGCGAAAATTTCGAGAATACACAAAATTGGGCTTTGTAACAGGAGAACATGCCGTCGAAAGAGATGGCACAAAGTAACGTCTCCGGAGAGCAAATCAAAGAGCGAGATGTGGCGCAGATGTTTCGAGACAGTGACTGATTAACGAAGAGACGCAGAATTTTCGAACGCCTCTTGAAAGGCCTGCGCCTCTTATTTGCAACTTTAAGGCGATGCCTTTGAAGGTGAAATTTAGTATACCTCTTTCCACTTCATGTTCTCCTGATATATTGGCCAAAATCTAGCGAAAATTTTCAGAATGCACAAAATTGGGCTTTGTAACAGGAGAACATGCCGTCGAAAGAGATGGCACAAAGTAACGTCTCCGGAGGGCAAATCAATGAGCGAGAAGTGGCGCAGATGTTTCGAGACAGTGACTGTTTAACGAAGAGTCGCACAATTTTCGAACGCCTCTTGAAAGGCCTGCGCCTCTGATTTGATACTTTTAAGCGATGCCTTTGAAGCTGAAATTTAGTATACCTCTTTCCACTTCATGTTCTCCTGATATATTGGCCAAAATCTGGCGAAAATTTCGAGAGTACACAAAATTGGGCTTTGTAACAGGACAACATGCCGTCGAAAGAGATGGAAAAAAGTAACGTCTCTGGAGAGCAAATCAAAGAGCGAGAAGTGGCGCAGGTGTTTCGAGACAGTGATTGTTTAACAACGAGACGCAGAATTTTCGAACGCCTCTTGAACGGCCTGCGCTTCTGATTTGCAACTTTAAGGCGATGCCTTTGAAGCTGAAATTTAGTATACCTCTTTCCACTTCATTTTCTCCTGATATATTGGCCAAAATCTGGCGAAAATTTCGAGAATACACAAAATTGGGCTTTGTAACAGGAGAACATGCCGTCGAAAGAGATGGCACAAAGTAACGTCTCCGGAGAGCAAATCAAAGAGCGAGATGTGGCGCAGATGTTTCGAGACAGTGACTGATTAACGAAGAGACGCAGAATTTTCGAACGCCTCTTGAAAGGCCTGCGCCTCTTATTTGCAACTTTAAGGCGATGCCTTTGAAGGTGAAATTTAGTATACCTCTTTCCACTTCATGTTCTCCTGATATATTGGCCAAAATCTAGCGAAAATTTTCAGAATGCACAAAATTGGGCTTTGTAACAGGAGAACATGCCGTCGAAAGAGATGGCACAAAGTAACGTCTCCGGAGGGCAAATCAATGAGCGAGAAGTGGCGCAGATGTTTCGAGACAGTGACTGTTTAACGAAGAGTCGCACAATTTTCGAACGCCTCTTGAAAGGCCTGCGCCTCTGATTTGATACTTTTAAGCGATGCCTTTGAAGCTGAAATTTAGTATACCTCTTTCCACTTCATGTTCTCCTGATATATTGGCCAAAATCTGGCGAAAATTTCGAGAGTACACAAAATTGGGCTTTGTAACAGGACAACATGCCGTCGAAAGAGATGGAAAAAAGTAACGTCTCTGGAGAGCAAATCAAAGAGCGAGAAGTGGCGCAGGTGTTTCGAGACAGTGACTGTTTAACGAAGAGACGCAGAATTTTCGAACGCCTCTTGAAACGCCTGCGCCTCTTATTTGCAACTTTAAGGCGATGCCTTTGAAGGTGAAATTTAGTATACCTCTTTCCACTTCATGTTCTCCTGATATATTGGCCAAAATCTGGCGAAAATTTCGAGAGTACACAAAATTGGGCTTTGTAACAGGACAACATGCCGTCGAAAGAGATGGAAAAAAGTAACGTCTCTGGAGAGCAAATCAAAGAGCGAGAAGTGGCGCAGGTGTTTCGAGACAGTGATTGTTTAACAACGAGACGCAGAATTTTCGAACGCCTCTTGAACGGCCTGCGCTTCTGATTTGCAACTTTAAGGCGATGCCTTTGAAGCTGAAATTTAGTATACCTCTTTCCACTTCATGTTCTCCTGATATATTGGCCAAAATCTGGCGAAAATTTCGAGAATACACAAAATTGGGCTTTGTAACAGGAGAACATGCCGTCGAAAGAGATGGCACAACGTAACGTCTCCGGAGAGCAAATCAAAGAGCGAGATGTGGCGCAGATGTTTCGAGACAGTGACTGATTAACGAAGAGACGCAGAATTTTCGAACGCCTCTTGAAAGGCCTGCGCCTCTTATTTGCAACTTTAAGGCGATGCCTTTGAAGCTGAAATTTAGTATACCTCTTTCCACTTCATGTTCTCCTGATATATTGGCCAAAATCTGGCGAATATTTTCAGAATCCACAGAATTGGGCTTTGCAACAGGAGAACATGCCGTCGAAAGAGATGGCACAAAGTAACGTCTCCGGAGAGCAAATCAAAGAGCGAGAAGTGGCGCAGGTGTTTTGAGACAGTGACTGTTTAACGAAGAGACGCACAATTTTCGAACGCCTCTTGAACGGCCTGCGCTTCTGATTTGCAACTTTAAGGCGATGCCTTTGAAGCTGAAATTTAGTATACCTCTTTCCACTTCATTTTCTCCTGATATATTGGCCAAAATCTGGCGAAAATTTTCAGAATGCACAGAATTGGGCTTTGTAACAGGACAACATGCCGTCGAAAGAGATGGAACAAAGTAATGTCTCTGGAGAGCAAATCAAAGAGTGAGAAGTGGCGCAGGTGTTTCGAGACAGTGATTGTTTAACGAAGAGACGCAGAATTTTCGAACGCCTCTTGAAAGGCCTGCGCCTCTTAATTGCAAGTTTAAGGCGATGCCTTTGAAGGTGAAATTTAGTATACCTCTTTCCACTTAATGTTCTCCTGAAATATTGGCCAAAATCTAGCGAAAATTTTCAGAATGCACAAAATTGGGCTTTGTAACAGGAGAACATGCCGTCGAAAGAGATGGCACAAAGTAACGTCTCCGGAGAGCAAATCAAAGAGCGAAATGTGGCGCAGATGTTTCGAGACAGTGACTGATTAACGAAGAGACGCAGAATTTTCGAACGCCTCTTGAAAGGCCTGCGCCTCTTATTTGCAACTTTAAGGCGATGCCTTTTAAGCTGAAATTTAGTATACCTCTTTCCACTTCATTTTCTCCTGATATATTGGCCAAAATCTGGCGAAAATTTCGAGAATACACAAAATTGTGCTTTGCAACAGGACAACATGCCGTCGAAAGAGATGGAACAAAGTAATGTCTCTGGAGAGCAAATCAAAGAGTGAGAAGTGGCGCAGGTGTTTCCAGACAGTGATTGTTTAACGAAGAGACGCTGAATTTTCGAACGCCTCTTGAAAGGCCTGCGCCTCTTAATTGCAAGTTTAAGGCGATGCCTTTGAAGCTGAAATTTAGTATACCTCTTTCCACTTCATGTTCTCCTGATATATTGGCCAAAATCTGGCGAAAATTTTCAGAATGCACAGAATTGGGCTTTGTAACAGGAGAACATGCCGTCGAAAGAGATGGCACAAAGTAACGTCTCCGGAGAGCAAATCAAAGAGCGAGAAGTGGCGCAGGTGTTTCGAGACAGTGACTGATTAACGAAGAGACGCAGAATTTTCGAACGCCTCTTGAAAGGCCTGCGCCTCTTATTTGCAACTTTAAGGCGATGCCTCTGAAGCTGAAATTTAGTATACCTCTTTCCACTTCATGTTCTCCTGATATATTGGCCAAAATCTGGCGAAAATTTTCAGAATCCACAGAATTGGGCGTTGTAACAGGAGAACATGCCGTCGAAAGTGATGGCACAAAGTAACGTCTCCGGAGAGCAAATCAAAGAGCGAGAAGTGGCGCAGATGTTTCGTGGCAGTGACTGTTTAACGAAGAGACGCAGAATTTTCGAACGCCTCTTGAAAGGCCTGCGCCTCTTATTTGCAACTTTAAGGCGATGCTTTTGAAGCTGAAATTTAGTATACCTCTTTCCACTTAATGTTCTCCTGATATATTGGCCAAAATCTGGCGAAAATTTCGAGAGTACACAAAATTGGGCTTTGTAACAGGACAACATGCCGTCGAAAGAGATGGAAAAAAGTAACGTCTCTGGAGAGCAAATCAAAGAGCGAGAAGTGGCGCAGGTGTTTCGAGACAGTGACTGCTTAACGAAGAGACGCAGAATTTTCGAACGCCTCTTGAAACGCCTGCTCCTCTTATTTGCAACTTTAAGGCGATGCCTTTGAAGGTGAAATTTAGTATACCCCTTTCCACTTCATGTTCTCCCTGATATATTGGCCAAAATCTGGCGAAAATTTCGAGAGTACACAAAATTGGGCTTTGTAACAGGACAACATGCCGTCGAAAGAGATGGAAAAAAGTAACGTCTCTGGAGAGCAAATCAAAGAGCGAGAAGTGGCGCAGGTGTTTCGAGACAGTGACTGTTTAACGAAGAGACGCAGAATTTTCGAACGCCTCTTGAAACGCCTGCGCCTCTTATTTGCAACTTTAAGGCGATGCCTTTGAAGCTGAAATTTAGTATACCTCTTTCCACTTCATTTTCTCCTGATATATTGGCCAAAATCTGGCGAAAATTTCGAGAATACACAAAATTGTGCTTTGTAACAGGAGAACATGCCGTCGAAAGAGATGGCACAAAGTAACGTCTCCGGAGAGCAAATCAAAGAGCGAGAAGTGGCGCAGGTTTTTCGAGGCAGTGACTGATTAACGAAGAGACGCAGAATTTTCGAACGCCTCTTGAAAGGCCTGCGCCTCTTATTTGCAACTTTAAGGCGATGCCTCTGAAGCTGAAATTTAGTATACCTCTTTCCACTTCATGTTCTCCTGATATATTGGCCAAAATCTGGCGAAAATTTCGAGAGTACACAAAATTGGGCTTTGTAACAGGACAACATGCCGTCGAAAGAGATGGAAAAAAGTAACGTCTCTGGAGAGCAAATCAAAGAGCGAGAAGTGGCGCAGGTGTTTCGAGACAGTGACTGTTTAACGAAGAGACGCAGAATTTTCGAACGCCTCTTGAACCGCCTGCGCCTCTTATTTGCAACTTTAAGGCGATGCCTTTGAAGCTGAAATTTAGTATACCTCTTTCCACTTCATTTTCTCCTGATATATTGGCCAAAATCTGGCGAAAATTTCGAGAATACACAAAATTGTGCTTTGTAACAGGACAACATGCCGTCGAAAGAGATGGAACAAAGTAACGTCTCTGGAGAGCAAATCAAAGAGCGAGAAGTGGCGCAGGTGTTTCGAGACAGTGATTGTTTAACGAAGAGACGCTGAATTTTCGAACGCCTCTTGAAAGGCCTGCGCCTCTTAATTGCAAGTTTAAGGCGATGCCTTTGAAGCTGAAATTTAGTATACCTCTTTCCACTTCATGTTCTCCTGATATATTGGCCAAAATCTGGCGAAAATTTTCAGAATGCACAGAATTGGGCTTTGTAACAGGAGAACATGCCGTCGAAAGAGATGGCACAAAGTAACGTCTCCGGAGAGCAAATCAAAGAGCGAGAAGTGGCGCAGGTGTTTCGAGACAGTGACTGATTAACGAAGAGACGCAGAATTTTCGAACGCCTCTTGAAAGGCCTGCGCCTCTTATTTGCAACTTTAAGGCGATGCCTCTGAAGCTGAAATTTAGTATACCTCTTTCCACTTCATGTTCTCCTGATATATTGGCCAAAATCTGGCGAAAATTTCAGAATCCACAGAATTGGGCTTTGTAACAGGAGAACATGCCGTCGAAAGTGATGGCACAAAGTAACGTCTCCGGAGAGCAAATCAAAGAGCGAGAAGTGGCGCAGATGTTTCGTGGCAGTGACTGTTTAACGAAGAGACGCAGAATTTTCGAACACCTCTTGAAAGGCCTGCGCCTCTTATTTGCAACTTTAAGGCGATGCCTTTGAAGCTGAAATTTAGTATACCTCTTTCCACTTCATGTTCTCCTGATATATTGGCCAAAATCTGGCGAAAATTTCGAGAGTACACAAAATTGGGCTTTGTAACAGGACAACATGCCGTCGAAAGAGATGGAAAAAAGTAACGTCTCTGGAGAGCAAATCAAAGAGCGAGAAGTGGCGCAGGTGTTTCGAGACAGTGACTGTTTAACGAAGAGGCGCAGAATTTTCGAACGCCTCTTGAAACGCCTGCGCCTCTTATTTGCAACTTTAAGGCGATGCCTTTGAAGGTGAAATTTAGTATACCCCTTTCCAATTCATGTTCTCCTGATATATTGGCCAAAATCTGGCGAAAATTTCGAGAGTACACAAAATTGGGCCTTTGTAACAGGACAACATGCCGTCGAAAGAGATGGAAAAAAGTAACGTCTCTGGAGAGCAAATCAAAGAGCGAGAAGTGGCGCAGGTGTTTCGAGACAGTGACTGTTTAACGAAGAGACGCAGAATTTTCGAACGCCTCTTGAAACGCCTGCGCCTCTTATTTGCAACTTTAAGGCGATGCCTTTGAAGCTGAAATTTAGTATACCTCTTTCCACTTCATGTTCTCCTGATATATTGGCCAAAATCTGGCGAAAATTTCGAGAGTACACAAAATTGGGCTTTGTAACAGGACAACATGCCGTCGAAAGAGATGGAAAAAAGTAACGTCTCTGGAGAGCAAATCAAAGAGCGAGAAGTGGCGCAGGTGTTTCGAGACAGTGACTGATTAACGAAGAGACGCAGAATTTTCGAACGCCTCTTGAAAGGCCTGCGCCTCTTATTTGCAACTTTAAGGCGATGCCTCTGAAGCTGAAATTTAGTATACCTCTTTCCACTTCATGTTCTCCTGATATATTGGCCAAAATCTGGCGAAAATTTCGAGAGTACACAAAATTGGGCTTTGTAACAGGACAACATGCCGTCGAAAGAGATGGAAAAAAGTAACGTCTCTGGAGAGCAAATCAAAGAGCGAGAAGTGGCGCAGGTGTTTCGAGACAGTGACTGTTTAACGAAGAGACGCAGAATTTTCGAACGCCTCTTGAAACGCCTGCGCCTCTTATTTGCAACTTTAAGGCGATGCCTTTGAAGCTGAAATTTAGTATACCTCTTTCCACTTCATTTTCTCCTGATATATTGGCCAAAATCTGGCGAAAATTTCGAGAATACACAAAATTGTGCTTTGTAACAGGACAACATGCCGTCGAAAGAGATGGAACAAAGTAACGTCTCTCTCTGGAGAGCAAATCAAAGAGCGAGAAGTGGCGCAGGTGTTTCGAGACAGTGATTGTTTAACGAAGAGACGCTGAATTTTCGAACGCCTCTTGAAAGGCCTGCGCCTCTTAATTGCAAGTTTAAGGCGATGCCTTTGAAGCTGAAATTTAGTATACCTCTTTCCACTTCATGTTCTCCTGATATATTGGCCAAAATCTGGCGAAAATTTTCAGAATGCACAGAATTGGGCTTTGTAACAGGAGAACATGCCGTCGAAAGAGATGGCACAAAGTAACGTCTCCGGAGAGCAAATCAAAGAGCGAGAAGTGGCGCAGGTGTTTCGAGACAGTGACTGATTAACGAAGAGACGCAGAATTTTCGAACGCCTCTGGAAAGGCCTGCGCCTCTTATTTGCAACTTTAAGGCGATGCCTCTGAAGCTGAAATTTAGTATACCTCTTTCCACTTCATGTTCTCCTGATATATTGGCCAAAATCTGGCGAAAATTTTCAGAATCCACAGAATTGGGCTTTGTAACAGGAGAACATGCCGTCGAAAGTGATGGCACAAAGTAACGTCTCCGGAGAGCAAATCAAAGAGCGAGAAGTGGCGCAGGTGTTTCGTGGCAGTGACTGTTTAACGAAGAGACGCAGAATTTTCGAACGCCTCTTGAAAGGCCTGCGCCTCTTATTTGCAACTTTAAGGCGATGCCTTTGAAGCTGAAATTTAGTATACCTCTTTCCACTTCATGTTCTCCTGATATATTGGCCAAAATCTGGCGAAAATTTCGAGAGTACACAAAATTGGGCTTTGTAACAGGACAACATGCCGTCGAAAGAGATGGAAAAAAGTAACGTCTCTGGAGAGCAAATCAAAGAGCGAGAAGTGGCGCAGGTGTTTCGAGACAGTGACTGTTTAACGAAGAGGCGCAGAATTTTCGAACGCCTCTTGAAACGCCTGCGCCTCTTATTTGCAACTTTAAGGCGATGCCTTTGAAGGTGAAATTTAGTATACCCCTTTCCACTTCATGTTCTCCTGATATATTGGCCAAAATCTGGCGAAAATTTCGAGAGTACACAAAATTGGGCTTTGTAACAGGACAACATGCCGTCGAAAGAGATGGAAAAAAGTAACGTCTCTGGAGAGCAAATCAAAGAGCGAGAAGTGGCGCAGGTGTTTCGAGACAGTGACTGATTAACGAAGAGACGCAGAATTTTCGAACGCCTCTTGAAAGGCCTGCGCCTCTTATTTGCAACTTTAAGGCGATGCCTCTGAAGCTGAAATTTAGTATACCTCTTTCCACTTCATGTTCTCCTGATATATTGGCCAAAATCTGGCGAAAATTTCGAGAGTACACAAAATTGGGCTTTGTAACAGGACAACATGCCGTCGAAAGAGATGGAAAAAAGTAACGTCTCTGGAGAGCAAATCAAAGAGCGAGAAGTGGCGCAGGTGTTTCGAGACAGTGACTGTTTAACGAAGAGACGCAGAATTTTCGAACGCCTCTTGAAACGCCTGCGCCTCTTATTTGCAACTTTAAGGCGATGCCTTTGAAGCTGAAATTTAGTATACCTCTTTCCACTTCATTTTCTCCTGATATATTGGCCAAAATCTGGCAAAAATTTCGAGAATACACAAAATTGTGCTTTGTAACAGGACAACATGCCGTCGAAAGAGATGGAACAAAGTAACGTCTCTGGAGAGCAAATCAAAGAGCGAGAAGTGGCGCAGGTGTTTCGAGACAGTGATTGTTTAACGAAGAGACGCTGAATTTTCGAACGCCTCTTGAAAGGCCTGCGCCTCTTAATTGCAAGTTTAAGGCGATGCCTTTGAAGCTGAAATTTAGTATACCTCTTTCCACTTCATGTTCTCCTGATATATTGGCCAAAATCTGGCGAAAATTTTCAGAATGCACAGAATTGGGCTTTGTAACAGGAGAACATGCCGTCGAAAGAGATGGCACAAAGTAACGTCTCCGGAGAGCAAATCAAAGAGCGAGAAGTGGCGCAGGTGTTTCGAGACAGTGACTGATTAACGAAGAGACGCAGAATTTTCGAACGCCTCTTGAAAGGCCTGCGCCTCTTATTTGCAACTTTAAGGCGATGCCTTTGAAGCTGAAATTTAGTATACCTCTTTCCACTTCATGTTCTCCTGATATATTGGCCAAAATCTGGCGAAAATTTCGAGAGTACACAAAATTGGGCTTTGTAACAGGACAACATGCCGTCGAAAGAGATGGAAAAAAGTAACGTCTCTGGAGAGCAAATCAAAGAGCGAGAAGTGGCGCAGGGTGTTTCGAGACAGTGACTGTTTAACGAAGAGGCGCAGAATTTTCGAACGCCTCTTGAAACGCCTGCGCCTCTTATTTGCAACTTTAAGGCGATGCCTTTGAAGGTGAAATTTAGTATACCCCTTTCCACTTCATGTTCTCCTGATATATTGGCCAAAATCTGGCGAAAATTTCGAGAGTACACAAAATTGGGCTTTGTAACAGGACAACATGCCGTCGAAAGAGATGGAAAAAAGTAACGTCTCTGGAGAGCAAATCAAAGAGCGAGAAGTGGCGCAGGTGTTTCGAGACAGTGACTGTTTAACGAAGAGACGCAGAATTTTCGAACGCCTCTTGAAACGCCTGCGCCTCTTATTTGCAACTTTAAGGCGATGCCTTTGAAGCTGAAATTTAGTATACCTCTTTCCACTTCATTTTCTCCTGATATATTGGCCAAAATCTGGCGAAAATTTCGAGAATACACAAAATTGTGCTTTGTAACAGGAGAACATGCCGTCGAAAGAGATGGCACAAAGTAACGTCTCCGGAGAGCAAATCAAAGAGCGAGAAGTGGCGCAGGTGTTTCGAGACAGTGACTGATTAACGAAGAGACGCAGAATTTTCGATCGCCTCTTGAAAGGCCTGCGCCTCTTATTTGCAACTTTAAGGCGATGCCTCTGAAGCTGAAATTTTGTATACCTCTTTCCACTTCATGTTCTCCTGATATATTGGCCAAAATCTGGCGAAAATTTCGAGAGTACACAAAATTGGGCTTTGTAACAGGACAACATGCCGTCGAAAGAGATGGAAAAAAGTAACGTCTCTGGAGAGCAAATCAAAGAGCGAGAAGTGGCGCAGGTGTTTCGAGACAGTGACTGTTTAACGAAGAGACGCAGAATTTTCGAACGCCTCTTGAAACGCCTGCGCCTCTTATTTGCAACTTTAAGGCGATGCCTTTGAAGCTGAAATTTAGTATACCTCTTTCCACTTCATTTTCTCGTGATATATTGGCCAAAATCTGGCGAAAATTTCGAGAATACACAAAATTGTGCTTTGTAACAGGACAACATGCCGTCGAAAGAGATGGAACAAAGTAACGTCTCTGGAGAGCAAATCAAAGAGCGAGAAGTGGCGCAGGTGTTTCGAGACAGTGATTGTTTAACGAAGAGACGCAGAATTTTCGAACGCCTCTTGAAACGCCTGCGCCTCTTAATTGCAAGTTTAAGGCTATGCCTTTGAAGCTGATATTTAGTATACCTCTTTCCACTTCATGTTCTCCTGATATATTGGCCAAAATCTGGCGAAAATTTTCAGAATCCACACAATTGGGCTTTGTAACAGCAGAACATGCCGTCGAAAGTGATGGCACAAAGTAACGTCTCCGGAGAGCAAATCAAAGAGCGAGAAGTGGCGCAGATGTTTCGTGGCAGTGACTGTTTAACGAAGAGACGCAGAATTTTCGAACCCCTCTTGAAAGGCCTGCGCCTCTTAATTGCAACTTTAAGGCGATGCCTTTGAAGCTGAAATTTAGTATACCTCTTTCCACTTCATGTTCTCCTGATATATTGGTCAAAATCTGGCGAAAATTTCGAGAGTACACAAAATTGGGCTTTGTAACAGGACAACATGCCGTCGAAAGAGATGGAAAAAAGTAACGTCTCTGGAGAGCAAATCAAAGAGCGAGAAGTGGCGCAGATGTTTCGTGGCAGTGACTGTTTAACGAAGAGACGCAGAATTTTCGAACGCCTCTTGAAAGGCCTGCGCCTCTTATTTGCAACTTTAAGGCGATGCCTTTGAAGCTGAAATTTAGTATACCTCTTTCCACTTCATGTTCTCCTGATATATTGGCCAAAATCTGGCGAAAATTTTCAGAATCCACACAATTGGGCTTTGTAACAGGAGAACATGCCGTCGAAAGAGATGGCACAAAGTAACGTCTCCGGAGGGCAAATCAATGAGCGCGAAGTGGCGCAGATGTTTCGAAACAGTGACTGTTTAACGAAGAGCCGCACAATTTTCGAACGCCTCTTGAAAGGCCTGCGCCTCTGATTTGATACTTTTAAGCGATGCCTTTGAAGCTGAAATTTAGTATACCTCTTTCCACTTAATGTTCTCCTGATATATTGGCCAAAATCTGGCGAAAATTTCGAGAGTACACAAAATTGGGCTTTGTAACAGGACAACATGCCGTCGAAAGAGATGGAAAAAAGTAACGTCTCTGGAGAGCAAATCAAAGAGCGAGAAGTGGCGCAGGTGTTTCGAGACAGTGACTGTTTAACGAAGAGACGCAGAATTTTCGAACGCGTCTTGAAACGCCTGCGCCTCTTATTTGCAACTTTAAGGCGATGCCTTTGAAGGTGAAATTTAGTATAGCTCTTTCCACTTCATGTTCTCCTGATATATTGGCCAAAATCTGGCGAAAATTTCGAGAGTACACAAAATTGGGCTTTGTAACAGGACAACATGCCGTCGAAAGAGATGGAAAAATGTAACGTCTCTGGAGAGCAAATCAAAGAGCGAGAAGTGGCGCAGGTGTTTCGAGACAGTGACTGTTTAACGAAGAGACGCAGAATTTTCGAACGCCTCTTGAAACGCCTGCGCCTCTTATTTGCAACTTTAAGGCGATGCCTTTGAAGCTGAAATTTAGTATACCTCTTTCCACTTCATTTTCTCCTGATATATTGGCCAAAATCTGGCGAAAATTTCGAGAATACACAAAATTGTGCTTTGTAACAGGACACCATGCCGTCGAAAGAGATGGAAAAAAGTAACGTCTCTGGAGAGCAAATCAAAGAGCGAGAAGTGGCGCAGGTGTTTCGAGACAGTGATTGTTTAACGAAGAGACGCAGAATTTTCGAACGCCTCTTGAAAGGCCTGCGCCTCTTAATTGCAAGTTTAAGGCGATGCCTTTGAAGCTGAAATTTAGTATACCTCTTTCCACTTCATGTTCTCCTGATATATTGGCCAAAATATGGCGAAAATTTTCAGAATGCACAGAATTGGGCTTTGTAACAGGACAACATGCCGTCGAAAGAGATGGAACAAAGTAATGTCTCTGGAGAGCAAATCAAAGAGTGAGAAGTGGCGCAGGTGTTTCGAGACAGTGATTGTTTAACGAAGAGACGCAGAATTTTCGAACGCCTCTTGAAAGGCCTGCGCCTCTTAATTGCAAGTTTAAGGCGATGCCTTTGAAGCTGAAATTTAGTATTCCTCTTTCCACTTCATATTCTCCTGATATATTGGCCAAAATCTGGCGAAAATTTTCAGAATGCACAGAATTGGGCTTTGTAACAGGAGAACATGCCGTCGAAAGAGATGGCACAAAGTAACGTCTCCGGAGAGCAAATCAAAGAGCGAGAAGTGGCGCAGGTGTTTCGAGACAGTGACTGATTAACGAAGAGACGCAGAATTTTCGAACGCCTCTTGAAAGGCCTGCGCCTCTTATTTGCAACTTTAAGGCGATGCCTCTGAAGCTGAAATTTAGTATACCTCTTTCCACTTCATGTTCTCCTGATATATTGGCCAAAATCTGGCGAAAATTTTCAGAATCCACAGAATTGGGCTTTGTAACAGGAGAACATGCCGTCGAAAGTGATGGCACAAAGTAACGTCTCCGGAGAGCAAATCAAAGAGCGAGAAGTGGCGCAGATGTTTCGTGGCAGTGACTGTTTAACGAAGAGACGCAGAATTTTCGAACGCCTCTTGAAAGGCCTGCGCCTCTTATTTGCAACTTTAAGGCGATGCCTTTGAAGCTGAAATTTAGTATACCTCTTTCCACTTCATGTTCTCCTGATATATTGGCCAAAATCTGGCGAAAATTTCGAGAGTACACAAAATTGGGCTTTGTAACAGGACAACATGCCGTCGAAAGAGATGGAAAAAAGTAACGTCTCTGGAGAGCAAATCAAAGAGCGAGAAGTGGCGCAGGTGTTTCGAGACAGTGACTGTTTAACGAAGAGGCGCAGAATTTTCGAACGCCTCTTGAAACGCCTGCGCCTCTTATTTGCAACTTTAAGGCGATGCCTTTGAAGGTGAAATTTAGTATACCCCTTTCCACTTCATGTTCTCCTGATATATTGCCCAAAATCTGGCGAAAATTTCGAGAGTACACAAAATTGGGCTTTGTAACAGGACAACATGCCGTCGAAAGAGATGGAAAAAAGTAACGTCTCTGGAGAGCAAATCAAAGAGCGAGAAGTGGCGCAGGTGTTTCGAGACAGTGACTGTTTAACGAAGAGACGCAGAATTTTCGAACGCCTCTTGAAACGCCTGCGCCACTTATTTGCAACTTTAAGGCGATGCCTTTGAAGCTGAAATTTAGTATACCTCTTTCCACTTCATGTTCTCCTGATATATTGGCCAAAATCTGGCGAAAATTTCGAGAGTACACAAAATTGGGCTTTGTAACAGGACAACATGCCGTCGAAAGAGATGGAAAAAAGTAACGTCTCTGGAGAGCAAATCAAAGAGCGAGAAGTGGCGCAGGTGTTTCGAGACAGTGACTGATTAACGAAGAGACGCAGAATTTTCGAACGCCTCTTGAAAGGCCTGCGCCTCTTATTTGCAACTTTAAGGCGATGCCTCTGAAGCTGAAATTTAGTATACCTCTTTCCACTTCATGTTCTCCTGATATATTGGCCAAAATCTGGCGAAAATTTCGAGAGTACACAAAATTGGGCTTTGTAACAGGACAACATGCCGTCGAAAGAGATGGAAAAAAGTAACGTCTCTGGAGAGCAAATCAAAGAGCGAGAAGTGGCGCAGGTGTTTCGAGACAGTGACTGTTTAACGAAGAGACGCAGAATTTTCGAACGCCTCTTGAAACGCCTGCGCCTCTTATTTGCAACTTTAAGGCGATGCCTTTGAAGCTGAAATTTAGTATACCTCTTTCCACTTCATTTTCTCCTGATATATTGGCCAAAATCTGGCAAAAATTTCGAGAATACACAAAATTGTGCTTTGTAACAGGACAACATGCCGTCGAAAGAGATGGAACAAAGTAACGTCTCTGGAGAGCAAATCAAAGAGCGAGAAGTGGCGCAGGTGTTTCGAGACAGTGATTGTTTAACGAAGAGACGCTGAATTTTCGAACGCCTCTTGAAAGGCCTGCGCCTCTTAATTGCAAGTTTAAGGCGATGCCTTTGAAGCTGAAATTTAGTATACCTCTTTCCACTTCATGTTCTCCTGATATATTGGCCAAAATCTGGCGAAAATTTTCAGAATGCACAGAATTGGGCTTTGTAACAGGAGAACATGCCGTCGAAAGAGATGGCACAAAGTAACGTCTCCGGAGAGCAAATCAAAGAGCGAGAAGTGGCGCAGGTGTTTCGAGACAGTGACTGATTAACGAAGAGACGCAGAATTTTCGAACGCCTCTTGAAAGGCCTGCGCCTCTTATTTGCAACTTTAAGGCGATGCCTCTGAAGCTGAAATTTAGTATACCTCTTTCCACTTCATGTTCTCCTGATATATTGGCCAAAATCTGGCGAAAATTTTCAGAATCCACAGAATTGGGCTTTGTAACAGGAGAACATGCCGTCGAAAGTGATGGCACAAAGTAACGTCTCCGGAGAGCAAATCAAAAAGCGAGAAGTGGCGCAGATGTTTCGTGGCAGTGACTGTTTAACGAAGAGACGCAGAATTTTCGAACGCCTCTTGAAAGGCCTGCGCCTCTTATTTGCAACTTTAAGGCGATGCCTTTGAAGCTGAAATTTAGTATACCTCTTTCCACTTCATGTTCTCCTGATATATTGGCCAAAATCTGGCGAAAATTTCGAGAGTACACAAAATTGGGCTTTGTAACAGGACAACATGCCGTCGAAAGAGATGGAAAAAAGTAACGTCTCTGGAGAGCAAATCAAAGAGCGAGAAGTGGCGCAGGTGTTTCGAGACAGTGACTGTTTAACGAAGAGGCGCAGAATTTTCGAACGCCTCTTGAAACGCCTGCGCCTCTTATTTGCAACTTTAAGGCGATGCCTTTGAAGGTGAAATTTAGTATACCCCTTTCCACTTCATGTTCTCCTGATATATTGGCCAAAATCTGGCGAAAATTTCGAGAGTACACAAAATTGGGCTTTGTAACAGGACAACATGCCGTCGAAAGAGATGGAAAAAAGTAACGTCTCTGGAGAGCAAATCAAAGAGCGAGAAGTGGCGCAGGTGTTTCGAGACAGTGACTGTTTAACGAAGAGACGCAGAATTTTCGAACGCCTCTTGAAACGCCTGCGCCTCTTATTTGCAACTTTAAGGCGATGCCTTTGAAGCTGAAATTTAGTATACCTCTTTCCACTTCATTTTCTCCTGATATATTGGCCAAAATCTGGCGAAAATTTCGAGAATACACAAAATTGTGCTTTGTAACAGGAGAACATGCCGTCGAAAGAGATGGCACAAAGTAACGTCTCCGGAGAGCAAATCAAAGAGCGAGAAGTGGCGCAGGTGTTTCGAGACAGTGACTGATTAACGAAGAGACGCAGAATTTTCGATCGCCTCTTGAAAGGCCTGCGCCTCTTATTTGCAACTTTAAGGCGATGCCTCTGAAGCTGAAATTTTGTATACCTCTTTCCACTTCATGTTCTCCTGATATATTGGCCAAAATCTGGCGAAAATTTCGAGAGTACACAAAATTGGGCTTTGTAACAGGACAACATGCCGTCGAAAGAGATGGAAAAAAGTAACGTCTCTGGAGAGCAAATCAAAGAGCGAGAAGTGGCGCAGGTGTTTCGAGACAGTGACTGTTTAACGAAGAGACGCAGAATTTTCGAACGCCTCTTGAAACGCCTGCGCCTCTTATTTGCAACTTTAAGGCGATGCCTTTGAAGCTGAAATTTAGTATACCTCTTTCCACTTCATTTTCTCGTGATATATTGGCCAAAATCTGGCGAAAATTTCGAGAATACACAAAATTGTGCTTTGTAACAGGACAACATGCCGTCGAAAGAGATGGAACAAAGTAACGTCTCTGGAGAGCAAATCAAAGAGCGAGAAGTGGCGCAGGTGTTTCGAGACAGTGATTGTTTAACGAAGAGACGCAGAATTTTCGAACGCCTCTTGAAACGCCTGCGCCTCTTAATTGCAAGTTTAAGGCTATGCCTTTGAAGCTGATATTTAGTATACCTCTTTCCACTTCATGTTCTCCTGATATATTGGCCAAAATCTGGCGAAAATTTTCAGAATCCACACAATTGGGCTTTGTAACAGCAGAACATGCCGTCGAAAGTGATGGCACAAAGTAACGTCTCTGGAGAGCAAATCAAAGAGCGAGAAGTGGCGCAGATGTTTCGTGGCAGTGACTGTTTAACGAAGAGACGCAGAATTTTCGAACGCCTCTTGAAACGCCTGCGCCTCTTATTTGCAACTTTAAGGCGATGCCTTTGAAGCTGAAATTTAGTATACCTCTTTCCACTTCATGTTCTCCTGATATATTGGCCAAAATCTGGCGAAAATTTTCAGAATCCACAGAAGTGGGCTTTGTAACAGGAGAACATGCCGTCGAAAGTGATGGCACAAAGTAACGTCTCTGGAGAGCAAATCAAAGAGCGAGAAGTGGCGCAGATGTTTCGTGGCAGTGACTGTTTAACGAAGAGACGCAGAATTTTCGAACGCCTCTTGAAAGGCCTGCGCCTCTTATTTGCAACTTTAAGGCGATGCCTTTGAAGCTGAAATTTAGTATACCTCTTTCCACTTCATGTTCTCCTGATATATTGGCCAAAATCTGGCGAAAATTTTCAGAATCCACACAATTGGGCTTTGTAACAGGAGAACATGCCGTCGAAAGAGATGGCACAAAGTAACGTCTCCGGAGGGCAAATCAATGAGCGCGAAGTGGCGCAGATGTTTCGAAACAGTGACTGTTTAACGAAGAGCCGCACAATTTTCAAACGCCTCTTGAAAGGCCTGCGCCTCTGATTTGATACTTTTAAGCGATGCCTTTGAAGCTGAAATTTAGTATACCTCTTTCCACTTAATGTTCTCCTGATATATTGGCCAAAATCTGGCGAAAATTTCGAGAATACACAAAATTGTGCTTTGTAACAGGACAACATGCCGTCGCAAGAGATGGAACAAAGTAACGTCTCTGGAGAGCAAATCAAAGAGCGAGAAGTGGCGCAGGTGTTTCGAAACAGTGACTGGTTAACGAAGAGACGCAGAATATTCGAACGCCTCTTGAAAGGCCTGCGCCTCTTATTTGCAACTTTAAGGAGATGCCTTTGAAGCTGAAATTTAGTATACCTCTTTCCACTTCATGTTCTCCTGATATATTGGCCAAAATCTGGCGAAAATTTCGAGAGTACACAAAATTGGGCTTTGTAACAGGACAACATGCCGTCGAAAGAGATGGAAAAAAGTAACGTCTCTGGAGAGCAAATCAAAGAGCGAGAAGTGGCGCAGGTGTTTCGAGACAGTGACTGTTTAACGAAGAGACGCAGAATTTTCGAACGCGTCTTGAAACGCCTGCGCCTCTTATTTGCAACTTTAAGGCGATGCCTTTGAAGGTGAAATTTAGTATAGCTCTTTCCACTTCATGTTCTCCTGATATATTGGCCAAAATCTGGCGAAAATTTCGAGAGTACACAAAATTGGGCTTTGTAACAGGACAACATGCCGTCGAAAGAGATGGAAAAATGTAACGTCTCTGGAGAGCAAATCAAAGAGCGAGAAGTGGCGCAGGTGTTTCGAGACAGTGACTGTTTAACGAAGAGACGCAGAATTTTCGAACGCCTCTTGAAACGCCTGCGCCTCTTATTTGCAACTTTAAGGCGATGCCTTTGAAGCTGAAATTTAGTATACCTCTTTCCACTTCATTTTCTCCTGATATATTGGCCAAAATCTGGCGAAAATTTCGAGAATACACAAAATTGTGCTTTGTAACAGGACACCATGCCGTCGAAAGAGATGGAAAAAAGTAACGTCTCTGGAGAGCAAATCAAAGAGCGAGAAGTGGCGCAGGTGTTTCGAGACAGTGATTGTTTAACGAAGAGACGCAGAATTTTCGAACGCCTCTTGAAAGGCCTGCGCCTCTTAATTGCAAGTTTAAGGCGATGCCTTTGAAGCTGAAATTTAGTATACCTCTTTCCACTTCATGTTCTCCTGATATATTGGCCAAAATATGGCGAAAATTTTCAGAATGCACAGAATTGGGCTTTGTAACAGGACAACATGCCGTCGAAAGAGATGGAACAAAGTAATGTCTCTGGAGAGCAAATCAAAGAGTGAGAAGTGGCGCAGGTGTTTCGAGACAGTGATTGTTTAACGAAGAGACGCAGAATTTTCGAACGCCTCTTGAAAGGCCTGCGCCTCTTAATTGCAAGTTTAAGGCGATGCCTTTGAAGCTGAAATTTAGTATTCCTCTTTCCACTTCATATTCTCCTGATATATTGGCCAAAATCTGGCGAAAATTTTCAGAATGCACAGAATTGGGCTTTGTAACAGGAGAACATGCCGTCGAAAGAGATGGCACAAAGTAACGTCTCCGGAGAGCAAATCAAAGAGCGAGAAGTGGCGCAGGTGTTTCGAGACAGTGACTGATTAACGAAGAGACGCAGAATTTTCGAACGCCTCTTGAAAGGCCTGCGCCTCTTATTTGCAACTTTAAGGCGATGCCTCTGAAGCTGAAATTTAGTATACCTCTTTCCACTTCATGTTCTCCTGATATATTGGCCAAAATCTGGCGAAAATTTTCAGAATCCACAGAATTGGGCTTTGTAACAGGAGAACATGCCGTCGAAAGTGATGGCACAAAGTAACGTCTCCGGAGAGCAAATCAAAGAGCGAGAAGTGGCGCAGATGTTTCGTGGCAGTGACTGTTTAACGAAGAGACGCAGAATTTTCGAACGCCTCTTGAAAGGCCTGCGCCTCTTATTTGCAACTTTAAGGCGATGCCTTTGAAGCTGAAATTTAGTATACCTCTTTCCACTTCATGTTCTCCTGATATATTGGCCAAAATCTGGCGAAAATTTTCAGAATCCACACAATTGGGCTTTGTAACAGGAGAGCATGCCGTCGAAAGGGATGGCACAAAGTAACGTCTCCGGAGGGCAAATCAATGAGCGCGAAGTGGCGCAGATGTTTCGAAACAGTGACTGTTTAACGAAGAGCCGCACAATTTTCGAACGCCTCTTGAAAGGCCTGCGCCTCTGATTTGATACTTTTAAGCGATGCCTTTGAAGCTGAAATGTAGTATACCTCTTTCCACTTAATGTTCTCCTGATATATTGGCCAAAATCTAGCGAAAATTTTCAGAATGCACAAAATTGGGCTTTGTAACAGGAGAACATGCCGTCGAAAGAGATGGCACAAAGTAACGTCTCCGGAGAGCAAATCAAAGAGCGAAATGTGGCGCAGATGTTTCGAGACAGTGACTGGTTAACGAAGAGACGCAGAATTTTCGAACGCCTCTTGAAAGTCCTGCGCCTCTGATTTGATACTTTTAAGCGATGCCTTTGAAGCTGAAATTTAGTATACCTCTTTCCACTTCATGTTCTCCTGATATATTGGCCAAAATCTAGCGAAAATTTTCAGAATGCACAAAATTGGGCTTTGAAACAGCAGAACATGCCGTCGAAAGAGATGGCACAAAGTAACGTCTCCGGAGAGCAAATCAAAGAGCGAAATGTGGCGCAGATGTTTCGAGACAGTGACTGTTTAACGAAGAGCCGCACAATTTTCGAACGCCTCTTGAAAGTCCTGCGCCTCTGATTTGATACTTTTAAGCGATGCCTTTGAAGCTGAAATTTAGTATACCTCTTTCCACTTCATGTTCTCCTGATATATTGGCCAAAATCTAGCGAAAATTTTCAGAATGCACAAAATTGGGCTTTGTGACAGCAGAACATGCCGTCGAAAGTGATGGCACAAAGTAACGTCTCCGGAGATCAAATCAAAGAGCGAGAAGTGGCGCAGATGTTTCGTGGCAGTGACTGTTTAACGAAGAGACGCAGAATTTTCGAACGCCTCTTGAAAGGCCTGCGCCTCTTAGTTGCAAGTTTAAGGCGATGCCTTTGAAGCTGAAATTTAGTATACCTCTTTCCACTTCATGTTCTCCTGATATATTGGCCAAAATCTGGCGAAAATTTCGAGAGTACACAAAATTGGGCTTTGTAACAGGACAACATGCCGTCGAAAGAGATGGAAAAAAGTAACGTCTCTGGAGGGCAAATCAATGAGCGAGAAGTGGCGCAGGTGTTTCGAGACAGTGACTGATTAACGAAGAGACGCAGAATTTTCGAACGCCTCTTGATAGGCCTGCGCCTCTTATTTGCAACTTTAAGGCGATGCCTCTGAAGCTGAAATTTAGTATACCTCTTTCCACTTCATTTTCTCCTGATATATTGGCCAAAATCTGGCGAAAATTTCGAGAATCCACAAAATTGTGCTTTGTAACAGGACAACATGCCGTCGAAAGAGATGGAACAAAGTAACGTCTCTGGAGAGCAAATCAAAGAGCGAGAAGTGGCGCAGGTGTTTCGAGACAGTGATTGTTTAACGAAGAGACGCAGAATTTTCGAACGCCTCTTGAGAGGCCTGCGCCTCTGATTTGATACTTTTAAGCGATGCCTTTGAAGCTGAAATTTAGTATACCTCTTTCCACTTCATGTTCTCCTGATATATTGGCCAAAATCTGGCGAAAATTTTCAGAATCCACAGAATTGGGCTTTGTAACAGGAGAACATGCCGTCGAAAGTGATGGCACAAAGTAACGTCTCCGGAGAGCAAATCAAAGAGCGAGAAGTGGCGCAGATGTTTCGTGGCAGTGACTGTTTAACGAAGAGACGCAGAATTTTCGAACGCCTCTTGAAAGGCCTGCGCCTCTTAATTGCAAGTTTAAGGCGATGCCTTTGAAGCTGAAATTTAGTATACCTCTTTCCACTTCATGTTCTCCTGATATATTGGCCAAAATCTGGCGAAAATTTCGAGAGTACACAAAATTGGGCTTTGTAACAGGACAACATGCCGTCGAAAGAGATGGAAAAAAGTAACGTCTCTGGAGAGCAAATCAAACACCGAGAAGTGGCGCAGGTGTTTCGAGACAGTGACTGTTTAACGAAGAGACGCAGAATTTTCGAACGCCTCTTGAAACGCCTGCGCCTCTTATTTGCAACTTTAAGGCGATGCCTTTGAAGCTGAAATTTAGTATACATCTTTTCACTTCATTTTCTCCTGATATATTGGCCAAAATCTGGCGAAAATTTCGAGAATACACAAAATTGTGCTTTGTAACAGGACAACATGCCGTCGAAAGAGATGGAACAAAGTAACGTCTCTGGAGAGCAAATCAAAGAGCGAGAAGTGGCGCAGGTGTTTCGAGACAGTGATTGTTTAACGAAGAGACGCAGAATTTTCGAACGCCTCTTGAAAGGCCTGCGCCTCTTAATTGCAAGTTTAAGGCTATGCCTTTGAAGCTGAAATTTAGTATACCTCTTTCCACTTCATGTTCTCCTGATATATTGGCCAAAATCTGGCGAAAATTTTCAGAATCCACACAATTGGGCTTTGTAACAGGAGAACATGCCGTCGAAAGAGATGGCACAAAGTAACGTCTCCGGAGGGCAAATCAATGAGCGAGAAGTGGCGCAGATGTTTCGAAACAGTGACTGTTTAACGAAGAGCCGCACAATTTTCGAACGCCTCTTGAAAGGCCTGCGCCTCTGATTTGATACTTTTAAGCGATGCCTTTGAAGCTGAAATTTAGTATACCTCTTTCCACTTAATGTTCTCCTGATATATTGGCCAAAATCTAGCGAAAATTTTCAGAATGCACAAAATTGGGCTTTGTAACAGGAGAACATGCCGTCGAAAGAGATGGCACAAAGTAACGTCTCCGGAGAGCAAATCAAAGAGCGAAATGTGGCGCATATGTTTCGAGACAGTGACTGGTTAACGAAGAGACGCAGAATTTTCGAACGCCTCTTGAAAGTCCTGCGCCTCTGATTTGATACTTTTAAGCGATGCCTTTGAAGCTGAAATTTAGTATACCTCTTTCCACTTCATGTTCTCCTGATATATTGGCCAAAATCTAGCGAAAATTTTCAGAATGCACAAAATTGGGCTTTGTAACAGGAAAACATGCCGTCGAAAGAGATGGCACAAAGTAACGTCTCCGGAGAGCAAATCAAAGAGGGAGATGTGGCGCAGATGTTTCGAGACAGTGACTGATTAACGAAGAGACGCAGAATTTTCGAACGCCTCTTGAAAGGCCAGCGCCTCTTATTTGCAACTTTAAGGCGATGCCTTTGAAGCTGAAATTTAGTATACCTCTTTCCACTTCATGTTCTCCTGATATATTGGCCAAAATCTGGCGAAAATTTCGAGAGTACACAAAATTGGGCTTTGTAACAGGACAACATGCCGTCGAAAGAGATGGAAAAAAGTAACGTCTCTGGAGAGCAAATCAAAGAGCGAGAAGTGGCGCAGGTGTTTCGAGACAGTGACTGTTTAAAGAAGAGACGCAGAATTTTCGAACGCCTCTTGAAACGCCTGCGCCTCTTATTTGCAACTTTAAGGCGATGCCTTTGAAGCTGAAATTTAGTATACCTCTTTCCACTTCATGTTCTCCTGATATATTGGCCAAAATCTGGCGAAAATTTCGAGAGTACACAAAATTGGGCTTTGTAACAGGACAACATGCCGTCGAAAGAGATGGAAAAAAGTAACGTCTCTGGAGGGCAAATCAATGAGCGAGAAGTGGCGCAGGTGTTTCGAGACAGTGACTGATTAACGAAGAGACGCAGAATTTTCGAACGCCTCTTGAAAGGCCTGCGCCTCTTATTTGCAACTTTAAGGCGATGCCTCTGAAGCTGAAATTTAGTATACCTCTTTCCACTTCATGTTCTCCTGATATATTGGCCAAAATCTGGCGAAAATTTCGAGAGTACACAAAATTGGGCTTTGTAACAGGACAACATGCCGTCGAAAGAGATGGAAAAAAGTAACGTCTCTGGAGAGCAAATCAAACACCGAGAAGTGGCGCAGGTGTTTCGAGACAGTGACTGTTTAACGAAGAGACGCAGAATTTTCGAACGCCTCTTGAAACGCCTGCGCCTCTTATTTGCAACTTTATGGCGATGCCTTTGAAGCTGAAATTTAGTATACATCTTTTCACTTCATTTTCTCCTGATATATTGGCCAAAATCTGGCGAAAATTTCGAGAATACACAAAATTGTGCTTTGTAACAGGACAACATGCCGTCGAAAGAGATGGAACAAAGTAACGTCTCTGGAGAGCAAATCAAAGAGCGAGAAGTGGCGCAGGTGTTTCGAGACAGTGATTGTTTAACGAAGAGACGCAGAATTTTCGAACGCCTCTTGAAAGGCCTGCGCCTCTTAATTGCAAGTTTAAGGCTATGCCTTTGAAGCTGAAATTTAGTATACCTCTTTCCACTTCATGTTCTCCTGATATATTGGCCAAAATCTGGCGAAAATTTTCAGAATCCACACAATTGGGCTTTGTAACAGGAGAACATGCCGTCGAAAGAGATGGCACAAAGTAACGTCTCCGGAGGGCAAATCAATGAGCGCGAAGTGGCGCAGATGTTTCGAAACAGTGACTGTTTAACGAAGAGCCGCACAATTTTCGAACGCCTCTTGAAAGTCCTGCGCCTCTGATTTGATACTTTTAAGCGATGCCTTTGAAGCTGAAATTTAGTATACCTCTTTCCACTTCATGTTCTCCTGATATATTGGCCAAAATCTAGCGAAAATTTTCAGAATGCACAAAATTGGGCTTTGTAACAGCAGAACATGCCGTCGAAAGTGATGGCACAAAGTAACGTCTCCGGAGAGCAAATCAAAGAGCGAGAAGTGGCGCAGATGTTTCGTGGCAGTGACTGTTTAACGAAGAGACGCAGAATTTTCGAACGCCTCTTGAAAGTCCTGCGCCTCTGATTTGATACTTTTAAGCGATGCCTTTGAAGCTGAAATTTAGTATACCTCTTTCCACTTCATGTTCTCCTGATATATTGGCCAAAATCTAGCGAAAATTTTCAGAATGCACAAAATTGGGCTTTGTAACAGGAAAACATGCCGTCGAAAGAGATGGCACAAAGTAACGTCTCCGGAGAGCAAATCAAAGAGCGAGTTGTGGCGCAGATGTTTCGAGACAGTGACTGATTAACGAAGAGACGCAGAATTTTCGAACGCCTCTTGAAAGGCCAGCGCCTCTTATTTGCAACTTTAAGGCGATGCCTTTGAAGCTGAAATTTAGTATACCTCTTTCCACTTCATGTTCTCCTGATATATTGGCCAAAATCTGGCGAAAATTTCGAGAGTACACAAAATTGGGCTTTGTAACAGGACAACATGCCGTCGAAAGAGATGGAACAAAGTAACGTCTCTGGAGAGCAAATCAAAGAGCGAGAAGTGGCGCAGGTGTTTCGAGACAGTGATTGTTTAACGAAGAGACGCAGAATTTTCGAACGCCTCTTGAAAGGCCTGCGCCTCTTAATTGCAAGTTTAAGGCTATGCCTTTGAAGCTGAAATTTAGTATACCTCTTTCCACTTCATGTTCTCCTGATATATTGGCCAAAATCTGGCGAAAATTTTCAGAATCCACACAATTGGGCTTTGTAACAGGAGAACATGCCGTCGAAAGAGATGGCACAAAGTAACGTCTCCGGAGGGCAAATCAATGAGCGAGAAGTGGCGCAGATGTTTCGAAACAGTGACTGTTTAACGAAGAGCCGCACAATTTTCGAACGCCTCTTGAAAGGCCTGCGCCTCTGATTTGATACTTTTAAGCGATGCCTTTGAAGCTGAAATTTAGTATACCTCTTTCCACTTAATGTTCTCCTGATATATTGGCCAAAATCTAGCGAAAATTTTCAGAATGCACAAAATTGGGCTTTGTAACAGGAGAACATGCCGTCGAAAGAGATGGCACAAAGTAACGTCTCCGGAGAGCAAATCAAAGAGCGAAATGTGGCGCAGATGTTTCGAGACAGTGACTGGTTAACGAAGAGACGCAGAATTTTCGAACGCCTCTTGAAAGTCCTGCGCCTCTGATTTGATACTTTTAAGCGATGCCTTTGAAGCTGAAATTTAGTATACCTCTTTCCACTTCATGTTCTCCTGATATATTGGCCAAAATCTAGCGAAAATTTTCAGAATGCACAAAATTGGGCTTTGTAACAGGAAAACATGCCGTCGAAAGAGATGGCACAAAGTAACGTCTCCGGAGAGCAAATCAAAGAGCGAGATGTGGCGCAGATGTTTCGAGACAGTGACTGATTAACGAAGAGACGCAGAATTTTCGAACGCCTCTTGAAAGGCCAGCGCCTCTTATTTGCAACTTTAAGGCGATGCCTTTGAAGCTGAAATTTAGTATACCTCTTTCCACTTCATGTTCTCCTGATATATTGGCCAAAATCTGGCGAAAATTTCGAGAGTACACAAAATTGGGCTTTGTAACAGGACAACATGCCGTCGAAAGAGATGGAAAAAAGTAACGTCTCTGGAGAGCAAATCAAAGAGCGAGAAGTGGCGCAGGTGTTTCGAGACAGTGACTGTTTAAAGAAGAGACGCAGAATTTTCGAACGCCTCTTGAAACGCCTGCGCCTCTTATTTGCAACTTTAAGGCGATGCCTTTGAAGCTGAAATTTAGTATACCTCTTTCCACTTCATTTTCTCCTGATATATTGGCCAAAATCTGGCGAAAATTTCGAGAATACACAAAATTGTGCTTTGTAACAGGACAACATGCCGTCGAAAGAGACGGAACAAAGTAACGTCTCTGGAGAGCAAATCAAAGAGCGAGAAGTGGCGCAGGTGTTTCGAGACAGTGATTGTTTAACGAAGAGACGCAGAATTTTCGAACGCCTCTTGAGAGGCCTGCGCCTCTGATTTGATACTTTTAAGCGATGCCTTTGAAGCTGAAATTTAGTATACCTCTTTCCACTTAATGTTCTCCTGATATATTGGCCAAAATCTAACGAAAATTTTCAGAATGCACAAAATTGGGCTTTGTAACAGGAGAACATGCCGTCGAAAGAGATGGCACAAAGTAACGTCTCCGGAGAGCAAATCAAAGAGCGAAATGTGGCGCAGATGTTTCGAGACAGTGACTGGTTAACGAAGAGACGCAGAATTTTCGAACGCCTCTTGAAAGTCCTGCGCCTCTGATTTGATACTTTTAAGCGATGCCTTTGAAGCTGAAATTTAGTATACCTCTTTCCACTTAATGTTCTCCTGATATATTGGCCAAAATCTAGCGAAAATTTTCAGAATGCACAAAATTGGGCTTTGTAACAGGAGAACATGCCGTCGAAAGAGATGGCACAAAGTAACGTCTCCGGAGAGCAAATCAAAGAGCGAAATGTGGCGCAGATGTTTCGAGACAGTGACTGGTTAACGAAGAGACGCAGAATTTTCGAACGCCTCTTGAAAGTCCTGCGCCTCTGATTTGATACTTTTAAGCGATGCCTTTGAAGCTGAAATTTAGTATACCTCTTTCCACTTCATGTTCTCCTGATATATTGGCCAAAATCTAGCGAAAATTTTCAGAATGCACAAAATTGGGCTTTGTAACAGCAGAACATGCCGTCGAAAGTGATGGCACAAAGTAACGTCTCCGGAGATCAAATCAAAGAGCGAGAAGTGGCGCAGATGTTTCGTGGCAGTGACTGTTTAACGAAGAGACGCAGAATTTTCGAACGCCTCTTGAAAGGCCTGCGCCTCTTATTTGCAACTTTAAGGCGATGCCTTTGAAGCTGAAATTTAGTATACCTCTTTTCACTTCATTTTCTCCTGATATATTGGCCAAAATCTGGCGAAAATTTCGAGAATACACAAAATTGTGCTTTGTAACAGGACAACATGCCGTCGAAAGAGATGGAACAAAGTAACGTCTCTGGAGAGCAAATCAAAGAGCGAGAAGTGGCGCAGGTGTTTCGAGACAGTGATTGTTTAACGAAGAGACGCAGAATTTTCGAACGCCTCTTGAAAGGCCTGCGCCTCTTAATTGCAAGTTTAAGGCTATGCCTTTGAAGCTGAAATTTAGTATACCTCTTTCCACTTCATGTTCTCCTGATATATTGGCCAAAATCTGGCGAAAATTTTCAGAATCCACACAATTGGGCTTTGTAACAGGAGAACATGCCGTCGAAAGAGATGGCACAAAGTAACGTCTCCGGCGGGCAAATCAATGAGCGAGAAGTGGCGCAGATGTTTCGAAACAGTGACTGTTTAACGAAGAGCCGCACAATTTTCGAACGCCTCTTGAAAGGCCTGCGCCTCTGATTTGATACTTTTAAGCGATGCCTTTGAAGCTGAAATTTAGTATACCTCTTTCCACTTAATGTTCTCCTGATATATTGGCCAAAATCTAGCGAAAATTTTCAGAATGCACAAAATTGGGCTTTGTAACAGGAGAACATGCCGTCGAAAGAGATGGCACAAAGTAACGTCTCCGGAGAGCAAATCAAAGAGCGAAATGTGGCGCAGATGTTTCGAGACAGTGACTGGTTAACGAAGAGACGCAGAATTTTCGAACGCCTCTTGAAAGGCCAGCGCCTCTTATTTGCAACTTTAAGGCGATGCCTTTGAAGCTGAAATTTAGTATACCTCTTTCCACTTCATGTTCTCCTGATATATTGGCCAAAATCTGGCGAAAATTTCGAGAGTACACAAAATTGGGCTTTGTAACAGGACAACATGCCGTCGAAAGAGATGGAAAAAAGTAACGTCTCTGGAGAGCAAATCAAAGAGCGAGAAGTGGCGCAGGTGTTTCGAGACAGTGACTGTTTAAAGAAGAGACGCAGAATTTTCGAACGCCTCTTGAAACGCCTGCGCCTCTTATTTGCAACTTTAAGGCGATGCCTTTGAAGCTGAAATTTAGTATACCTCTTTCCACTTCATGTTCTCCTGATATATTGGCCAAAATCTGGCGAAAATTTCGAGAGTACACAAAATTGGGCTTTGTAACAGGACAACATGCCGTCGAAAGAGATGGAAAAAAGTAACGTCTCTGGAGAGCAAATCAAAGAGCGAGAAGTGGCGCAGGTGTTTCGAGACAGTGACTGTTTAACGAAGAGACGCAGAATTTTCGAACGCCTCTTGAAACGCCTGCGCCTCTTATTTGCAACTTTAAGGCGATGCCTTTGAAGGTGAAATTTAGTATAGCTCTTTCCACTTCATGTTCTCCTGATATATTGGCCAAAATCTGGCGAAAATTTCGAGAGTACACAAAATTGGGCTTTGTAACAGGACAACATGCCGTCGAAAGAGATGGAAAAAAGTAATGTCTCCGGAGGGCAAATCAATGAGCGCGAAGTGGCGCAGATGTTTCGAAACAGTGACTGTTTAACGAAGAGCCGCACAATTTTCGAACGCCTCTTGAAAGGCCTGCGCCTCTGATTTGATACTTTTAAGCGATGCCTTTGAAGCTGAAATGTAGTATACCTCTTTCCACTTAATGTTCTCCTGATATATTGGCCAAAATCTAGCGAAAATTTTCAGAATGCACAAAATTGGGCTTTGTAACAGCAGAACATGCCGTCGAAAGTGATGGCACAAAGTAACGTCTCCGGAGAGCAAATCAAAGAGCGAGAAGTGGCGCAGATGTTTCGTGGCAGTGACTGTTTAACGAAGAGACGCAGAATTTTCGAACGCCTCTTGAAAGGCCTGCGCCTCTTAATTGCAAGTTTAAGGCTATGCCTTTGAAGCTGAAATTTAGTATACCTCTTTCCACTTCATGTTCTCCTGATATATTGGCCAAAATCTGGCGAAAATTTCGAGAGTACACAAAATTGGGCTTTGTAACAGGACAACATGCCGTCGAAAGAGATGGAAAAAAGTAACGTCTCTGGAGGGCAAATCAATGAGCGAGAAGTGGCGCAGGTGTTTCGAGACAGTGACTGATTAACGAAGAGACGCAGAATTTTCGAACGCCTCTTGAAAGGCCTGCGCCTCTTATTTGCAACTTTAAGGCGATGCCTTTGAAGCTGAAATTTAGTATACCTCTTTCCACTTCATGTTCTCCTGATATATTGGCCAAAATCTGGCGAAAATTTTCAGAATCCACAGAATTGGGCTTTGTAACAGGAGAACATGCCGTCGAAAGTGATGGCACAAAGTAACGTCTCCGGAGGGCAAATCAATGAGCGAGAAGTGGCGCAGGTGTTTCGAGACAGTGACTGATTAACGAAGAGACGCAGAATTTTCGAACGCCTCTTGAAAGGCCTGCGCCTCTTATTTGCAACTTTAAGGCGATGCCTCTGAAGCTGAAATTTAGTATACCTCTTTCCACTTCATGTTCTCCTGATATATTGGCCAAAATCTGGCGAAAATTTTCAGAATCCACAGAATTGGGCTTTGTAACAGGAGAACATGCCGTCGAAAGTGATGGCACAAAGTAACGTCTCCGGAGAGCAAATCAAAGAGCGAGAAGTGGCGCAGATGTTTCGTGGCAGTGACTGTTTAACGAAGAGACGCAGAATTTTCGAACGCCTCTTGAAAGGCCTGCGCCTCTTATTTGCAACTTTAAGGCGATGCCTTTGAAGCTGAAATTTAGTATACCTCTTTCCACTTCATGTTCTCCTGATATATTGGCCAAAATCTGGCGAAAATTTTCAGAATCCACACAATTGGGCTTTGTAACAGCAGAACATGCCGTCGAAAGTGATGGCACAAAGTAACGTCTCCGGAGAGCAAATCAAAGAGCGAGAAGTGGCGCAGATGTTTCGTGGCAGTGACTGTTTAACGAAGAGACGCAGAATTTTCGAACGCCTCTTGAAAGGCCTGCGCCTCTTAATTGCAAGTTTAAGGCGATGCCTTTGAAGCTGAAATTTAGTATACCTCTTTCCACTTCATGTTCTCCTGATATATTGGCCAAAATCTGGCGAAAATTTCGAGAGTACACAAAATTGGGCTTTGTAACAGGACAACATGCCGTCGAAAGAGATGGAAAAAAGTAACGTCTCTGGAGAGCAAATCAAACACCGAGAAGTGGCGCAGGTGTTTCGAGACAGTGACTGTTTAACGAAGAGACGCAGAATTTTCGAACGCCTCTTGAAACGCCTGCGCCTCTTATTTGCAACTTTAAGGCGATGCCTTTGAAGCTGAAATTTAGTATACATCTTTTCACTTCATTTTCTCCTGATATATTGGCCAAAATCTGGCGAAAATTTCGAGAATACACAAAATTGTGCTTTGTAACAGGACAACATGCCGTCGAAAGAGATGGAACAAAGTAACGTCTCTGGAGAGCAAATCAAAGAGCGAGAAGTGGCGCAGGTGTTTCGAGACAGTGATTGTTTAACGAAGAGACGCAGAATTTTCGAACGCCTCTTGAAAGGCCTGCGCCTCTTAATTGCAAGTTTAAGGCTATGCCTTTGAAGCTGAAATTTAGTATACCTCTTTCCACTTCATGTTCTCCTGATATATTGGCCAAAATCTGGCGAAAATTTTCAGAATCCACACAATTGGGCTTTGTAACAGGAGAACATGCCGTCGAAAGAGATGGCACAAAGTAACGTCTCCGGAGGGCAAATCAATGAGCGAGAAGTGGCGCAGATGTTTCGAAACAGTGACTGTTTAACGAAGAGCCGCACAATTTTCGAACGCCTCTTGAAAGGCCTGCGCCTCTGATTTGATACTTTTAAGCGATGCCTTTGAAGCTGAAATTTAGTATACCTCTTTCCACTTAATGTTCTCCTGATATATTGGCCAAAATCTAGCGAAAATTTTCAGAATGCACAAAATTGGGCTTTGTAACAGGAGAACATGCCGTCGAAAGAGATGGCACAAAGTAACGTCTCCGGAGAGCAAATCAAAGAGCGAAATGTGGCGCAGATGTTTCGAGACAGTGACTGGTTAACGAAGAGACGCAGAATTTTCGAACGCCTCTTGAAAGTCCTGCGCCTCTGATTTGATACTTTTAAGCGATGCCTTTGAAGCTGAAATTTAGTATACCTCTTTCCACTTCATGTTCTCCTGATATATTGGCCAAAATCTAGCGAAAATTTTCAGAATGCACAAAATTGGGCTTTGTAACAGGAAAACATGCCGTCGAAAGAGATGGCACAAAGTAACGTCTCCGGAGAGCAAATCAAAGAGCGAGATGTGGCGCAGATGTTTCGAGACAGTGACTGATTAACGAAGAGACGCAGAATTTTCGAACGCCTCTTGAAAGGCCAGCGCCTCTTATTTGCAACTTTAAGGCGATGCCTTTGAAGCTGAAATTTAGTATACCTCTTTCCACTTCATGTTCTCCTGATATATTGGCCAAAATCTGGCGAAAATTTCGAGAGTACACAAAATTGGGCTTTGTAACAGGATAACATGCCGTCGAAAGAGATGGAAAAAAGTAACGTCTCTGGAGAGCAAATCAAAGAGCGAGAAGTGGCGCAGGTGTTTCGAGACAGTGACTGTTTAAAGAAGAGACGCAGAATTTTCGAACGCCTCTTGAAACGCCTGCGCCTCTTATTTGCAACTTTAAGGCGATGCCTTTGAAGCTGAAATTTAGTATACCTCTTTCCACTTCATTTTCTCCTGATATATTGGCCAAAATCTGGCGAAAATTTCGAGAATACACAAAATTGTGCTTTGTAACAGGACAACATGCCGTCGAAAGAGACGGAACAAAGTAACGTCTCTGGAGAGCAAATCAAAGAGCGAGAAGTGGCGCAGGTGTTTCGAGACAGTGATTGTTTAACGAAGAGACGCAGAATTTTCGAACGCCTCTTGAGAGGCCTGCGCCTCTGATTTGATACTTTTAAGCGATGCCTTTGAAGCTGAAATTTAGTATACCTCTTTCCACTTAATGTTCTCCTGATATATTGGCCAAAATCTAACGAAAATTTTCAGAATGCACAAAATTGGGCTTTGTAACAGGAGAACATGCCGTCGAAAGAGATGGCACAAAGTAACGTCTCCGGAGAGCAAATCAAAGAGCGAAATGTGGCGCAGATGTTTCGAGACAGTGACTGGTTAACGAAGAGACGCAGAATTTTCGAACGCCTCTTGAAAGTCCTGCGCCTCTGATTTGATACTTTTAAGCGATGCCTTTGAAGCTGAAATTTAGTATACCTCTTTCCACTTAATGTTCTCCTGATATATTGGCCAAAATCTAGCGAAAATTTTCAGAATGCACAAAATTGGGCTTTGTAACAGGAGAACATGCCGTCGAAAGAGATGGCACAAAGTAACGTCTCCGGAGAGCAAATCAAAGAGCGAAATGTGGCGCAGATGTTTCGAGACAGTGACTGGTTAACGAAGAGACGCAGAATTTTCGAACGCCTCTTGAAAGTCCTGCGCCTCTGATTTGATACTTTTAAGCGATGCCTTTGAAGCTGAAATTTAGTATACCTCTTTCCACTTCATGTTCTCCTGATATATTGGCCAAAATCTAGCGAAAATTTTCAGAATGCACAAAATTGGGCTTTGTAACAGCAGAACATGCCGTCGAAAGTGATGGCACAAAGTAACGTCTCCGGAGATCAAATCAAAGAGCGAGAAGTGGCGCAGATGTTTCGTGGCAGTGACTGTTTAACGAAGAGACGCAGAATTTTCGAACGCCTCTTGAAAGGCCTGCGCCTCTTATTTGCAACTTTAAGGCGATGCCTTTGAAGCTGAAATTTAGTATACCTCTTTTCACTTCATTTTCTCCTGATATATTGGCCAAAATCTGGCGAAAATTTCGAGAATACACAAAATTGTGCTTTGTAACAGGACAACATGCCGTCGAAAGAGATGGAACAAAGTAACGTCTCTGGAGAGCAAATCAAAGAGCGAGAAGTGGCGCAGGTGTTTCGAGACAGTGATTGTTTAACGAAGAGACGCAGAATTTTCGAACGCCTCTTGAAAGGCCTGCGCCTCTTAATTGCAAGTTTAAGGCTATGCCTTTGAAGCTGAAATTTAGTATACCTCTTTCCACTTCATGTTCTCCTGATATATTAGCCAAAATCTGGCGAAAATTTTCAGAATCCACACAATTGGGCTTTGTAACAGGAGAACATGCCGTCGAAAGAGATGGCACAAAGTAACGTCTCCGGCGGGCAAATCAATGAGCGAGAAGTGGCGCAGATGTTTCGAAACAGTGACTGTTTAACGAAGAGCCGCACAATTTTCGAACGCCTCTTGAAAGGCCTGCGCCTCTGATTTGATACTTTTAAGCGATGCCTTTGAAGCTGAAATTTAGTATACCTCTTTCCACTTAATGTTCTCCTGATATATTGGCCAAAATCTAGCGAAAATTTTCAGAATGCACAAAATTGGGCTTTGTAACAGGAGAACATGCCGTCGAAAGAGATGGCACAAAGTAACGTCTCCGGAGAGCAAATCAAAGAGCGAAATGTGGCGCAGATGTTTCGAGACAGTGACTGGTTAACGAAGAGACGCAGAATTTTCGAACGCCTCTTGAAAGGCCAGCGCCTCTTATTTGCAACTTTAAGGCGATGCCTTTGAAGCTGAAATTTAGTATACCTCTTTCCACTTCATGTTCTCCTGATATATTGGCCAAAATCTGGCGAAAATTTCGAGAGTACACAAAATTGGGCTTTGTAACAGGACAACATGCCGTCGAAAGAGATGGAAAAAAGTAACGTCTCTGGAGAGCAAATCAAAGAGCGAGAAGTGGCGCAGGTGTTTCGAGACAGTGACTGTTTAAAGAAGAGACGCAGAATTTTCGAACGCCTCTTGAAACGCCTGCGCCTCTTATTTGCAACTTTAAGGCGATGCCTTTGAAGCTGAAATTTAGTATACCTCTTTCCACTTCATGTTCTCCTGATATATTGGCCAAAATCTGGCGAAAATTTCGAGAGTACACAAAATTGGGCTTTGTAACAGGACAACATGCCGTCGAAAGAGATGGAAAAAAGTAACGTCTCTGGAGAGCAAATCAAAGAGCGAGAAGTGGCGCAGGTGTTTCGAGACAGTGACTGTTTAACGAAGAGACGCAGAATTTTCGAACGCCTCTTGAAACGCCTGCGCCTCTTATTTGCAACTTTAAGGCGATGCCTTTGAAGGTGAAATTTAGTATAGCTCTTTCCACTTCATGTTCTCCTGATATATTGGCCAAAATCTGGCGAAAATTTCGAGAGTACACAAAATTGGGCTTTGTAACAGGACAACATGCCGTCGAAAGAGATGGAAAAAAGTAATGTCTCCGGAGGGCAAATCAATGAGCGCGAAGTGGCGCAGATGTTTCGAAACAGTGACTGTTTAACGAAGAGCCGCACAATTTTCGAACGCCTCTTGAAAGGCCTGCGCCTCTGATTTGATACTTTTAAGCGATGCCTTTGAAGCTGAAATGTAGTATACCTCTTTCCACTTAATGTTCTCCTAATATATTGGCCAAAATCTAGCGAAAATTTTCAGAATGCACAAAATTGGGCTTTGTAACAGCAGAACATGCCGTCGAAAGTGATGGCACAAAGTAACGTCTCCGGAGAGCAAATCAAAGAGCGAGAAGTGGCGCAGATGTTTCGTGGCAGTGACTGTTTAACGAAGAGACGCAGAATTTTCGAACGCCTCTTGAAAGGCCTGCGCCTCTTAATTGCAAGTTTAAGGCGATGCCTTTGAAGCTGAAATTTAGTATACCTCTTTCCACTTCATGTTCTCCTGATATATTGGCCAAAATCTGGCGAAAATTTCGAGAGTACACAAAATTGGGCTTTGTAACAGGACAACATGCCGTCGAAAGAGATGGAAAAAAGTAACGTCTCTGGAGAGCAAATCAAAGACCGAGAAGTGGCGCAGGTGTTTCGAGACAGTGACTGTTTAACGAAGAGACGCAGAATTTTCGAACGCCTCTTGAAACGCCTGCGCCTCTTATTTGCAACTTTAAGGCGATGCCTTTGAAGCTGAAATTTAGTATACCTCTTTTCACTTCATTTTCTCCTGATATATTGGCCAAAATCTGGCGAAAATTTCGAGAATACACAAAATTGTGCTTTGTAACAGGACAACATGCCGTCGAAAGAGATGGAACAAAGTAACGTCTCTGGAGAGCAAATCAAAGAGCGAGAAGTGGCGCAGGTGTTTCGAGACAGTGATTGTTTAGCGAAGAGACGCAGAATTTTCGAACGCCTCTTGAAAGGCCTGCGCCTCTTAATTGCAAGTTTAAGGCTATGCCTTTGAAGCTGAAATTTAGTATACCTCTTTCCACTTCATGTTCTCCTGATATATTGGCCAAAATCTGGCGAAAATTTTCAAAATCCACACAATTGGGCTTTGTAACAGGAGAACATGCCGTCGAAAGAGATGGCACAAAGTAACGTCTCCGGAGGGCAAATCAATGAGCGAGAAGTGGCGCAGATGTTTCGAAACAGTGATTGTTTAACGAAGAGCCGCACAATTTTCGAACGCCTCTTGAAAGGCCTGCGCCTCTGATTTGATACTTTTAAGCGATGCCTTTGAAGCTGAAATTTAGTATACCTCTTTCCACTTAATGTTCTCCTGATATATTGGCCAAAATCTAGCGAAAATTTTCAGAATGCACAAAATTGGGCTTTGTAACAGGAGAACATGCCGTCGAAAGAGATGGCACAAAGTAACGTCTCCGGAGAGCAAATCAAAGAGCGAAATGTGGCGCAGATGTTTCGAGACAGTGACTGGTTAACGAAGAGACGCAGAATTTTCGAACGCCTCTTGAAAGTCCTGCGCCTCTGATTTGATACTTTTAAGCGATGCCTTTGAAGCTGAAATTTAGTATACCTCTTTCCACTTCATGTTCTCCTGATATATTGGCCAAAATCTAGCGAAAATTTTCAGAATGCACAAAATTGGGCTTTGTAACAGGAGAACATGCCGTCGAAAGAGATGGCACAAAGTAACGTCTCCGGAGAGCAAATCAAAGAGCGAGATGTGGCGCAGATGTTTCGAGACAGTGACTGATTAACGAAGAGACGCAGAATTTTCGAACGCCTCTTGAAAGGCCAGCGGCTCTTATTTGCAACTTTAAGGCGATGCCTTTGAAGCTGAAATTTAGTATACCTCTTTCCACTTCATGTTCTCCTGATATATTGGCCAAAATCTGGCGAAAATTTCGAGAGTACACAAAATTGGGCTTTGTAACAGGACAACATGCCGTCGAAAGAGATGGAAAAAAGTAACGTCTCTGGAGAGCAAATCAAAGAGCGAGAAGTGGCGCAGGTGTTTCGAGACAGTGACTGTTTAAAGAAGAGACGCAGAATTTTCGAACGCCTCTTGAAACGCCTGCGCCTCTTATTTGCAACTTTAAGGCGATGCCTTTGAAGCTGAAATTTAGTATACCTCTTTCCACTTCATTTTCTCCTGATATATTGGCCAAAATCTGGCGAAAATTTCGAGAATACACAAAATTGTGCTTTGTAACAGGACAACATGCCGTCGAAAGAGATGGAACAAAGTAACGTCTCTGGAGAGCAAATCAAAGAGCGAGAAGTGGCGCAGGTGTTTCGAGACAGTGATTGTTTAACGAAGAGACGCAGAATTTTCGAACGCCTCTTGAGAGGCCTGCGCCTCTGATTTGATACTTTTAAGCGATGCCTTTGAAGCTGAAATTTAGTATACCTCTTTCCACTTAATGTTCTCCTGATATATTGGCCAAAATCTAGCGAAAATTTTCAGAATGCACAAAATTGGGCTTTGTAACAGGAGAACATGCCGTCGAAAGAGATGGCACAAAGTAACGTCTCCGGAGAGCAAATCAAAGAGCGAAATGTGGCGCAGATGTTTCGAGACAGTGACTGGTTAATGAAGAGACGCAGAATTTTCGAACGCCTCTTGAAAGTCCTGCGCCTCTGATTTGATACTTTTAAGCGATGCCTTTGAAGCTGAAATTTAGTATACCTCTTTCCACTTAATGTTCTCCTGATATATTGGCCAAAATCTAGCGAAAATTTTCAGAATGCACAAAATTGGGCTTTGTAACAGGAGAACATGCCGTCGAAAGAGATGGCACAAAGTAACGTCTCCGGAGAGCAAATCAAAGAGCGAAATGTGGCGCAGATGTTTCGAGACAGTGACTGGTTAACGAAGAGACGCAGAATTTTCGAACGCCTCTTGAAAGTCCTGCGCCTCTGATTTGATACTTTTAAGCGATGCCTTTGAAGCTGAAATGTAGTATACCTCTTTCCACTTAATGTTCTCCTGATATATTGGCCAAAATCTAGCGAAAATTTTCAGAACGCACAAAATTGGGCTTTGTAACAGGAGAACACGCCGTCGAAAGAGATGGCACAAAGTAACGTCTCCGGAGAGCAAATCAAAGAGCGAAATGTGGCGCAGATGTTTCGAGACAGTGACTGGTTAACGAAGAGACGCAGAATTTTCGAACGCCTCTTGAAAGTCCTGCGCCTCTGATTTGATACTTTTAAGCGATGCCTTTGAAGCTGAAATTTAGTATACCTCTTTCCACTTCATGTTCTCCTGATATATTGGCCACAATCTAGCGAAAATTTTCAGAATGCACAAAATTGGGCTTTGTAACAGCAGAACATGCCGTCGAAAGTGATGGCACAAAGTAACGTCTCCGGAGATCAAATCAAAGAGCGAGAAGTGGCGCAGATGTTTCGTGGCAGTGACTGTTTAACGAAGAGACGCAGAATTTTCGAACGCCTCTTGAAAGGCCTGCGCCTCTTAATTGCAAGTTTAAGGCCATGCCTTTGAAGCTGAAATTTAGTATACCTCTTTCCACTTCATGTTCTCCTGATATATTGGCCAAAATCTGGCGAAAATTTCGAGAGTACACAAAATTGGGCTTTGTAACAGGACAACATGCCGTCGAAAGAGATGGAAAAAAGTAACGTCTCTGGAGAGCAAATCAAAGAGCGAGAAGTGGCGCAGGTGTTTCGAGACAGTGATTGTTTAACGAAGAGACGCAGAATTTTCGAACGCCTCTTGAAAGGCCTGCGCCTCTTAATTGCAAGTTTAAGGCTATGCCTTTGAAGCTGAAATTTAGTATACCTCTTTCCACTTCATGTTCTCCTGATATATTGGCCAAAATCTGGCGAAAATTTTCAGAATCCACACAATTGGGCTTTGTAACAGGAGAACATGCCGTCGAAAGAGATGGCACAAAGTAACGTCTCCGGAGAGCAAATCAAAGAGCGAAATGTGGCGCAGATGTTTCGAGACAGTGACTGGTTAACGAAGAGACGCAGAATTTTCGAACGCCTCTTGAAAGGCCAGCGCCTCTTATTTGCAACTTTAAGGCGATGCCTTTGAAGCTGAAATTTAGTATACCTCTTTCCACTTCATGTTCTCCTGATATATTGGCCAAAATCTGGCGAAAATTTCGAGAGTACACAAAATTGGGCTTTGTAACAGGACAACATGCCGTCGAAAGAGATGGAAAAAAGTAACGTCTCTGGAGAGCAAATCAAAGAGCGAGAAGTGGCGCAGGTGTTTCGAGACAGTGACTGTTTAAAGAAGAGACGCAGAATTTTCGAACGCCTCTTGAAACGCCTGCGCCTCTTATTTGCAACTTTAAGGCGATGCCTTTGAAGCTGAAATTTAGTATACCTCTTTCCACTTCATTTTCTCCTGATATATTGGCCAAAATCTGGCGAAAATTTCAAGAATACACAAAATTGTGCTTTGTAACAGGACAACATGCCGTCGAAAGAGATGGAACAAAGTAACGTCTCTGGAGAGCAAATCAAAGAGCGAGAAGTGGCGCAGGTGTTTCGAGACAGTGATTGTTTAACGAAGAGACGCAGAATTTTCGAACGCCTCTTGAGAGGCCTGCGCCTCTGATTTGATACTTTTAAGCGATGCCTTTGAAGCTGAAATTTAGTATACCTCTTTCCACTTAATGTTCTCCTGATATATTGGCCAAAATCTAGCGAAAATTTTCAGAATGCACAAAATTGGGCTTTGTAACAGGAGAACATGCCGTCGAAAGAGATGGCACAAAGTAACGTCTCCGGAGAGCAAATCAAAGAGCGAAATGTGGCGCAGATGTTTCGAGACAGTGACTGGTTAACGAAGAGACGCAGAATTTTCGAACGCCTCTTGAAAGTCCTGCGCCTCTGATTTGATACGTTTAAGCGATGCCTTTGAAGCTGAAATTTAGTATACCTCTTTCCACTTAATGTTCTCCTGATATATTGGCCAAAATCTAGCGAAAATTTTCAGAATGCACAAAATTGGGCTTTGTAACAGGAGAACATGCCGTCGAAAGAGATGGCACAAAGTAACGTCTCCGGAGAGCAAATCAAAGAGCGAAATGTGGCGCAGATGTTTCGAGACAGTGACTGGTTAACGAAGAGACGCAGAATTTTCGAACGCCTCTTGAAAGTCCTGCGCCTCTGATTTGATACTTTTAAGCGATGCCTTTGAAGCTGAAATGTAGTATACCTCGTTCCACTTAATGTTCTCCTGATATATTGGCCAAAATCTAGCGAAAATTTTCAGAATGCACAAAATTGGGCTTTGTAACAGGAGAACATGCCGTCGAAAGAGATGGCACAAAGTAACGTCTCCGGAGAGCAAATCAAAGAGCGAAATGTGGCGCAGATGTTTCGAGACAGTGACTGGTTAACGAAGAGACGCAGAATTTTCGAACGCCTCTTGAAAGTCCTGCGCCTCTGATTTGATACTTTTAAGCGATGCCTTTGAAGCTGAAATTTAGTATACCTCTTTCCACTTCATGTTCTCCTGATATATTGGCCAAAATCTAGCGAAAATTTTCAGAATGCACAAAATTGGGCTTTGTAACAGCAGAACATGCCGTCGAAAGTGATGGCACAAAGTAACGTCTCCGGAGAGCAAATCAAAGAGCGAGAAGTGGCGCAGATGTTTCGTGGCAGTGACTGTTTAACGAAGAGACGCAGAATTTTCGAACGCCTCTTGAAAGGCCTGCGCCTCTTAATTGCAAGTTTAAGGCGATGCCTTTGAAGCTGAAATTTAGTATACCTCTTTCCACTTCATGTTCTCCTGATATATTGGCCAAAATCTGGCGAAAATTTCGAGAGTACACAAAATTGGGCTTTGTAACAGGACAACATGCCGTCGAAAGAGATGGAAAAAAGTAACGTCTCTGGAGAGCAAATCAAAGAGCGAGAAGTGGCGCAGGTGTTTCGAGACAGTGACTGTTTAAAGAAGAGACGCAGAATTTTCGAACGCCTCTTGAAACGCCTGCGCCTCTTATTTGCAACTTTAAGGCGATGCCTTTGAAGCTGAAATTTAGTATACCTCTTTTCACTTCATTTTCTCCTGATATATTGGCCAAAATCTGGCGAAAATTTCGAGAATACACAAAATTGTGCTTTGTAACAGGACAACATGCCGTCGAAAGAGATGGAACAAAGTAACGTCTCTGGAGAGCAAATCAAAGAGCGAGAAGTGGCGCAGGTGTTTCGAGACAGTGATTGTTTAACGAAGAGACGCAGAATTTTCGAACGCCTCTTGAAAGGCCTGCGCCTCTTAATTGCAAGTTTAAGGCTATGCCTTTGAAGCTGAAATTTAGTATACCTCTTTCCACTTCATGTTCTCCTGATATATTGGCCAAAATCTGGCGAAAATTTTGAGAATGCACAAAATTGGGCTTTGTAACAGGAGAACATGCCGTCGAAAGAGATGGCACAAAGTAACGTCCCCGGAGAGCAAATCAAAGAGCGAGATGTGGCGCAGATGTTTCGAGACAGTGACTGATTAACGAAGAGACGCAGAATTTTCGAACGCCTCTTGAAAGGCCAGCGCCTCTTATTTGCAACTTTAAGGCGATGCCTTTGAAGCTGAAATTTAGTATACCTCTTTCCACTTCATGTTCTCCTGATATATTGGCCAAAATCTGGCGAAAATTTCGAGAGTACACAAAATTGGGCTTTGTAACAGGACAACATGCCGTCGAAAGAGATGGAAAAAAGTAACGTCTCTGGAGAGCAAATCAAAGAGCGAGAAGTGGCGCAGGTGTTTCGAGACAGTGATTGTTTAACGAAGAGACGCAGAATTTTCGAACGCCTCTTGAGAGGCCTGCGCCTCTGATTTGATACTTTTAAGCGATGCCTTTGAAGCTGAAATTTAGTATACCTCTTTCCACTTAATGTTCTCCTGATATATTGGCCAAAATCTAGCGAAAATTTTCAGAATGCACAAAATTGGGCTTTGTAACAGGAGAACATGCCGTCGAAAGAGATGGCACAAAGTAACGTCTCCGGAGAGCAAATCAAAGAGCGAAATGTGGCGCAGATGTTTCGAGACAGTGACTGGTTAACGAAGAGACGCAGAATTTTCGAACGCCTCTTGAAAGTCCTGCGCCTCTGATTTGATACTTTTAAGCGATGCCTTTGAAGCTGAAATTTAGTATACCTCTTTCCACTTCATGTTCTCCTGATATATTGGCCAAAATCTAGCGAAAATTTTCAGAATGCACAAAATTGGGCTTTGTAACAGGAGAACATGCCGTCGAAAGAGATGGCACAAAGTAACGTCTCCGGAGAGCAAATCAAAGAGCGAGATGTGGCGCAGATGTTTCGTGGCAGTGACTGTTTAACGAAGAGACGCAGAATTTTCGAACGCCTCTTGAAAGGCCTGCGCCTCTTATTTGCAACTTTAAGGCGATGCCTTTGAAGCTGAAATTTAGTATACCTCTTTCCACTTCATGTTCTCCTGATATATTGGCCAAAATCTGGCGAAAATTTCGAGAGTACACAAAATTGGGCTTTGTAACAGGACAACATGCCGTCGAAAGAGATGGAAAAAAGTAACGTCTCTGGAGAGCAAATCAAAGAGCGAGAAGTGGCGCAGGTGTTTCGAGACAGTGATTGTTTAACGAAGAGACACAGAATTTTCGAACGCCTCTTGAGAGGCCTGCGCCTCTGATTTGATACTTTTAAGCGATGCCTTTGAAGCTGAAATTTAGTATACCTCTTTCCACTTAATGTTCTCCTGATATATTGGCCAAAATCTAGCGAAAATTTTCAGAATGCACAAAATTGGGCTTTGTAACAGGAGAACATGCCGTCGAAAGAGATGGCACAAAGTAACGTCTCCGGAGAGCAAATCAAAGAGCGAAATGTGGCGCAGATGTTTCGAGACAGTGACTGTTTAACGAAGAGTCGCATAATTTTCGAACGCCTCTTGAAAGGCCTGCGCTTCTGATTTGATACTTTTAAGCGATGCCTTTGAAGCTGAAATTTAGTATACCTCTTTCCACTTCATGTTCTCCTGATATATTGGCCAAAATCTAGCGAAAATTTTCAGAATGCACAAAATTGGGCTTTGTAACAGGAGAACATGCCGTCGAAAGAGATGGCACAAAGTAACGTCTCCGGAGAGCAAATCAAAGAGCGAGATGTGGCGCAGATGTTTCGAGACAGTGACTGATTAACGAAGAGACGCAGAATTTTCGAACGCCTCTTGAAAGGCCTGCGCCTCTTATTTGCAACTTTAAGGCGATGCCTTTGAAGCTGAAATTTAGTATACCTCTTTCCACTTCATGTTCTCCTGATATATTGGCCAAAATCTAGCGAAAATTTTCAGAATGCACAAAATTGGGCTTTGTAACAGGAGAACATGCCGTCGAAAGAGATGGCACAAAGTAACGTCTCCGGAGAGCAAATCAAAGAGCGAAATGTGGCGCAGATGTTTCGAGACAGTGACTGGTTAACGAAGAGACGCAGAATTTTCGAACGCCTCTTGAAAGTCCTGCGCCTCTGATTTGATACTTTTAAGCGATGCCTTTGAAGCTGAAATTTAGTATACCTCTTTCCACTTCATGTTCTCCTGATATATTGGCCAAAATCTAGCGAAAATTTTCAGAATGCACAAAATTGGGCTTTGTAACAGGAGAACATGCCGTCGAAAGAGATGGCACAAAGTAACGTCTCCGGAGAGCAAATCAAAGAGCGAGATGTGGCGCAGATGTTTCGTGGCAGTGACTGTTTAACGAAGAGACGCAGAATTTTCGAACGCCTCTTGAAAGGCCTGCGCCTCTTATTTGCAACTTTAAGGCGATGCCTTTGAAGCTGAAATTTAGTATACCTCTTTCCACTTCATGTTCTCCTGATATATTGGCCAAAATCTGGCGAAAATTTCGAGAGTACACAAAATTGGGCTTTGTAACAGGACAACATGCCGTCGAAAGAGATGGAAAAAAGTAACGTCTCTGGAGAGCAAATCAAAGAGCGAGAAGTGGCGCAGGTGTTTCGAGACAGTGATTGTTTAACGAAGAGACACAGAATTTTCGAACGCCTCTTGAGAGGCCTGCGCCTCTGATTTGATACTTTTAAGCGATGCCTTTGAAGCTGAAATTTAGTATACCTCTTTCCACTTAATGTTCTCCTGATATATTGGCCAAAATCTAGCGAAAATTTTCAGAATGCACAAAATTGGGCTTTGTAACAGGAGAACATGCCGTCGAAAGAGATGGCACAAAGTAACGTCTCCGGAGAGCAAATCAAAGAGCGAAATGTGGCGCAGATGTTTCGAGACAGTGACTGGTTAACGAAGAGACGCAGAATTTTCGAACGCCTCTTGAAAGTCCTGCGCCTCTGATTTGATACTTTTAAGCGATGCCTTTGAAGCTGAAATTTAGTATACCTCTTTCCACTTCATGTTCTCCTGATATATTGGCCAAAATCTAGCGAAAATTTTCAGAATGCACAAAATTGGGCTTTGTAACAGGAGAACATGCCGTCGAAAGAGATGGCACAAAGTAACGTCTCCGGAGAGCAAATCAAAGAGCGAGATGTGGCGCAGATGTTCCGTGGCAGTGACTGTTTAACGAAGAGACGCAGAATTTTCGAACGCCTCTTGAAAGGCCTGCGCCTCTTATTTGCAACTTTAAGGCGATGCCTTTGAAGCTGAAATTTAGTATACCTCTTTCCACTTCATGTTCTCCTGATATATTGGCCAAAATCTGGCGAAAATTTCGAGAGTACACAAAATTGGGCTTTGTAACAGGACAACATGCCGTCGAAAGAGATGGAAAAAAGTAACGTCTCTGGAGAGCAAATCAAAGAGCGAGAAGTGGCGCAGGTGTTTCGAGACAGTGATTGTTTAACGAAGAGACACAGAATTTTCGAACGCCTCTTGAGAGGCCTGCGCCTCTGATTTGATACTTTTAAGCGATGCCTTTGAAGCTGAAATTTAGTATACCTCTTTCCACTTAATGTTCTCCTGATATATTGGCCAAAATCTAGCGAAAATTTTCAGAATGCACAAAATTGGGCTTTGTAACAGGAGAACATGCCGTCGAAAGAGATGGCACAAAGTAACGTCTCCGGAGAGCAAATCAAAGAGCGAAATGTGGCGCAGATGTTTCGAGACAGTGACTGTTTAACGAAGAGTCGCATAATTTTCGAACGCCTCTTGAAAGGCCTGCGCTTCTGATTTGATACTTTTAAGCGATGCCTTTGAAGCTGAAATTTAGTATACCTCTTTCCACTTCATGTTCTCCTGATATATTGGCCAAAATCTAGCGAAAATTTTCAGAATGCACAAAATTGGGCTTTGTAACAGGAGAACATGCCGTCGAAAGAGATGGCACAAAGTAACGTCTCCGGAGAGCAAATCAAAGAGCGAGATGTGGCGCAGATGTTTCGAGACAGTGACTGATTAACGAAGAGACGCAGAATTTTCGAACGCCTCTTGAAAGGCCTGCGCCTCTTATTTGCAACTTTAAGGCGATGCCTTTGAAGCTGAAATTTAGTATACCTCTTTCCACTTCATGTTCTCCTGATATATTGGCCAAAATCTAGCGAAAATTTTCAGAATGCACAAAATTGGGCTTTGTAACAGGAGAACATGCCGTCGAAAGAGATGGCACAAAGTAACGTCTCCGGAGAGCAAATCAAAGAGCGAAATGTGGCGCAGATGTTTCGAGACAGTGACTGGTTAACGAAGAGACGCAGAATTTTCGAACGCCTCTTGAAAGTCCTGCGCCTCTGATTTGATACTTTTAAGCGATGCCTTTGAAGCTGAAATTTAGTATACCTCTTTCCACTTCATGTTCTCCTGATATATTGGCCAAAATCTAGCGAAAATTTTCAGAATGCACAAAATTGGGCTTTGTAACAGGAGAACATGCCGTCGAAAGAGATGGCACAAAGTAACGTCTCCGGAGAGCAAATCAAAGAGCGAGATGTGGCGCAGATGTTTCGTGGCAGTGACTGTTTAACGAAGAGACGCAGAATTTTCGAACGCCTCTTGAAAGGCCTGCGCCTCTTATTTGCAACTTTAAGGCGATGCCTTTGAAGCTGAAATTTAGTATACCTCTTTCCACTTCATGTTCTCCTGATATATTGGCCAAAATCTGGCGAAAATTTCGAGAGTACACAAAATTGGGCTTTGTAACAGGACAACATGCCGTCGAAAGAGATGGAAAAAAGTAACGTCTCTGGAGAGCAAATCAAAGAGCGAGAAGTGGCGCAGGTGTTTCGAGACAGTGATTGTTTAACGAAGAGACACAGAATTTTCGAACGCCTCTTGAGAGGCCTGCGCCTCTGATTTGATACTTTTAAGCGATGCCTTTGAAGCTGAAATTTAGTATACCTCTTTCCACTTAATGTTCTCCTGATATATTGGCCAAAATCTAGCGAAAATTTTCAGAATGCACAAAATTGGGCTTTGTAACAGGAGAACATGCCGTCGAAAGAGGTGGCACAAAGTAACGTCTCCGGAGAGCAAATCAAAGAGCGAAATGTGGCGCAGATGTTTCGAGACAGTGACTGTTTAACGAAGAGTCGCATAATTTTCGAACGCCTCTTGAAAGGCCTGCGCTTCTGATTTGATACTTTTAAGCGATGCCTTTGAAGCTGAAATTTAGTATACCTCTTTCCACTTCATGTTCTCCTGATATATTGGCCAAAATCTAGCGAAAATTTTCAGAATGCACAAAATTGGGCTTTGTAACAGGAGAACATGCCGTCGAAAGAGATGGCACAAAGTAACGTCTCCGGAGAGCAAATCAAAGAGCGAGATGTGGCGCAGATGTTTCGAGACAGTGACTGATTAACGAAGAGACGCAGAATTTTCGAACGCCTCTTGAAAGGCCTGCGCCTCTTATTTGCAACTTTAAGGCGATGCCTTTGAAGCTGAAATTTAGTATACCTCTTTCCACTTCATGTTCTCCTGATATATTGGCCAAAATCTGGCGAAAATTTTCAGAATCCACAGAATTGGGCTTTGTAACAGCAGAACATGCCGTCGAAAGTGATGGCACAAAGTAACGTCTCCGGAGAGCAAATCAAAGAGCGAGAAGTGGCGCAGATGTTTCGTGGCAGTGACTGTTTAACGAAGAGACGCAGAATTTTCGAACGCCTCTTGAAAGGCCTGCGCCTCTTATTTGCAAC
>NW_027485090.1:0-56688 GCF_050908995.1 Andrena cerasifolii | reverse complement strand
TTATGTTCTTTTGATTTCATCCGTTATTCAACATTAAAATTTTATTTATACTCAACCTCTACTAGTGAATTACCTATCTGATTCCATTGAAAAGACCCGTATGGGACTGGAGCAACGACGATCCCAAAATCTACCCCTTCTCCTTCTGAGAAGGTACCTAAATAATTATCAACTAAAAGAATCGACTGTTACGACTGCGGCGAGCCTCCTTGCTTTTTCTAAATCATAAACTCAATCCAGCAATACTTGATAGTCTAATGACTGTGGGATACCCCTAATCGATATTGCGTCTAAAAATCGTGCCGCTCGAACACTAAAAAGGCCGCGGCACGTAACACGAGACAGTGACTGTTTAACGAAGACACGCAGAATTTTCGAACGCCTCTTGAAAAGCCTGCGCCTCTGATTTGCAACTTTAAGGCGATGCCTTTGAAGCTGAAATTTAGTATACCTCTTTCCACTTCACGTTCTCCTGATATATTGGCCAAAATCTGGCGAAAATTTTCAGAATCCACAGAATTGGGCTTTGTAACAGGAGAACATGCCGTCGAAAGAGATGGCACAAAGTAACGTCTCCGGAGGGCAAATCAATGAGCGAGAAGTGGCGCAAATGTTTCGAGACAGTGACTGTTTAACGAAGAGTCGCACAATTTTCGAACGCCTCTTGAAAGGCCTGCGCCTCTTATTTGCAACTTTAAGGCGATGCCTTTGAAGCTGAAATTTAGTATACCTCTTTCCACTTCATGTTCTCCTGACATATTGGCCAAAATCTGGCGAAAATTTTCAGAATGCACAGAATTGGGCGTTGTAACAGGAGAACATGCCGTCGAAAGAGATGGCGCAAAGTATCGTCTCCGGAGAGCAAATCAAAATGCGAGAAGTGGCGCAGATGTTTCGAGACAGTGACTGTTTCACGAAGAGACGCAGAATTTTCGAACGCCTCTTGAAAGGCCTGCGCCTCTTAATTGCAACTTTAAGGCGATGCCTTTGAAGCTGAAATTTAGTATACCTCTTTCCACTTCATGTTCTCCTGATATATTGGCCAAAATCTGGCGAAAATTTTCCGATTGCACAAAATTGGGCTTTGTAACAGGAGAACATGCCGTCGAAAGAGATGGCACAAAGTAACGTCTCCGGAGAGCAAATCAAAGAGCGAGATGTGGCGCAGATGTTTCGAGACAGTGACTGTTTAACGAAGAAACGCAGAATTTTCGAACGACTCTTGAAAGGCCTGCGCCTCTTATTTGCAACTTTAAGGCGATGCCTTTGAAGCTGAAATTTAGTATACCTCTTTCCACTTCATTTTCTCCTGATATATTGGCCAAAATCTGGCGAAAATATCGAGAATTCACAAAATTGAGCTTTGTAACAGGATAACATGCCGTCGAAAGAGATGGAACAAAGTAACGTCTCCGGAGAGCAAATCAAGAAGCGAGAAGTGGCGCAGGTGTTTCGAGACAGTGACTGTTTAACGAAGACACGCAGAATTTTCGAACGCCTCTTGAAAGGCCTGCGCCTCTTAATTGCAACTTTAAGGCGATGCCTTTGAAGCTGAAATTTAGTATACCTCTTTCCACTTCATGTTCTCCTGATATATTGGCCAAAATCTGGCGAAAATTTTCAGAATGCACAGAATTGGGCGTTGTAACAGGAGAACATGCCGTCGAAAGAGATGGCACAAAGTATCGTCTCCGGAGAGCAAATCAAAAAGCGAGAAGTGGCGCAGATGTTTCGAGACAGTGACTGTTTCACGAAGAGACGCAGAATTTTCGAACGCCTCTTGAAAGGCCTGCGCCTCTTAATTGCAACTTTAAGGCGATGCCTTTGAAGCTGAAATTTAGTATACCTCTTTCCACTTCATGTTCTCCTGATATATTGGCCAAAATCTGGCGAAAATTTTCCGATTGCACAAAATTGGGCTTTGTAACAGGAGTACATGCCGTCGAAAGAGATGGCACAAAGTAACGTCTCCGGAGGGCAAATCAATGAGCGAGAAGTGGCGCAGATGTTTCGAGACAGTGACTGTTTAACGAAGAGTCGCACAATTTTCGAACGCCTCTTGAAAGGCCTGCGCCTCTTATTTGCAACTTTAAGGCGATGCCTTTGAAGCTGAAATTTAGTATACCTCTTTCCACTTCATGTTCTCCTGACATATTGGCCAAAATCTGGCGAAAATTTTCAGAATGCACAGAATTGGGCGTTGTAACAGGAGAACATGCCGTCGAAAGAGATGGCACAAAGTATCGTCTCCGGAGAGCAAATCAAAAAGCGAGAAGTGGCGCAGATGTTTCGAGACAGTGACTGTTTCACGAAGAGACGCAGAATTTTCGAACGCCTCTTGAAAGGCCTGCGCCTCTTAATTGCAACTTTAAGGCGATGCCTTTGAAGCTGAAATTTAGTATACCTCTTTCCACATCATGTTCTCCTGACATATTGGCCAAAATCTGGCGAAAATTTTCAGAATGCACAGAATTGGGCGTTGTAACAGGAGAACATGCCGTCGAAAGAGATGGCACAAAGTATCGTCTCCGGAGAGCAAATCAAAAAGCGAGAAGTGGCGCAGATGTTTCGAGACAGTGACTGTTTAACGAAGACACGCAGAATTTTCGAACGCCTCTTGAAAAGCCTGCGCCTCTGATTTGCAACTTTAAGGCGATGCCTTTGAAGCTGAAATTTAGTATACCTCTTTCCACTTCACGTTCTCCTGATATATTGGCCAAAATCTGGCGAAAATTTTCAGAATCCACAGAATTGGGCTTTGTAACAGGAGAACATGCCGTCGAAAGAGATGGCACAAAGTAACGTCTCCGGAGGGCAAATCAATGAGCGAGAAGTGGCGCAGATGTTTCGAGACAGTGACTGTTTAACGAAGAGTCGCACAATTTTCGAACGCCTCTTGAAAGGCCTGCGCCTCTTATTTGCAACTTTAAGGCGATGCCTTTGAAGCTGAAATTTAGTATACCTCTTTCCACTTCATGTTCTCCTGACATATTGGCCAAAATCTGGCGAAAATTTTCAGAATGCACAGAATTGGGCGTTGTAACAGGAGAACATGCCGTCGAAAGAGATGGCACAAAGTATCGTCTCCGGAGAGCAAATCAAAATGCGAGAAGTGGCGCAGATGTTTCGAGACAGTGACTGTTTCACGAAGAGACGCAGAATTTTCGAACGCCTCTTGAAAGGCCTGCGCCTCTTAATTGCAACTTTAAGGCGATGCCTTTGAAGCTGAAATTTAGTATACCTCTTTCCACTTCATGTTCTCCTGATATATTGGCCAAAATCTGGCGAAAATTTTCCGATTGCACAAAATTGGGCTTTGTAACAGGAGAACATGCCGTCGAAAGAGATGGCACAAAGTAACGTCTCCGGAGAGCAAATCAAAGAGCGAGATGTGGCGCAGATGTTTCGAGACAGTGACTGTTTAACGAAGAAACGCAGAATTTTCGAACGACTCTTGAAAGGCCTGCGCCTCTTATTTGCAACTTTAAGGCGATGCCTTTGAAGCTGAAATTTAGTATACCTCTTTCCACTTCATTTTCTCCTGATATATTGGCCAAAATCTGGCGAAAATATCGAGAATTCACAAAATTGGGCTTTGTAACAGGAGAACATGCCGTCGAAAGAGATGGCACAAAGTAACGTCTCCGGAGGGCAAATCAATGAGCGAGAAGTGGCGCAGATGTTTCGAGACAGTGACTGTTTAACGAAGAGTCGCACAATTTTCGAACGCCTCTTGAAAGGCCTGCGCCTCTTATTTGCAACTTTAAGGCGATGCCTTTGAAGCTGAAATTTAGTATACCTCTTTCCACTTCATGTTCTCCTGACATATTGGCCAAAATCTGGCGAAAATTTTCAGAATGCACAGAATTGGGCGTTGTAACAGGAGAACATGCCGTCGAAAGAGATGGCACAAAGTATCGTCTCCGGAGAGCAAATCAAAAAGCGAGAAGTGGCGCAGATGTTTCGAGACAGTGACTGTTTCACGAAGAGACGCAGAATTTTCGAACGCCTCTTGAAAGGCCTGCGCCTCTTAATTGCAACTTTAAGGCGATGCCTTTGAAGCTGAAATTTAGTATACCTCTTTCCACTTCATGTTCTCCTGATATATTGGCCAAAATCTGGCGAAAATTTTCCGATTGCACAAAATTGGGCTTTGTAACAGGAGTACATGCCGTCGAAAGAGATGGCACAAAGTAACGTCTCCGGAGGGCAAATCAATGAGCGAGAAGTGGCGCAGATGTTTCGAGACAGTGACTGTTTAACGAAGAGTCGCACAATTTTCGAACGCCTCTTGAAAGGCCTGCGCCTCTTATTTGCAACTTTAAGGCGATGCCTTTGAAGCTGAAATTTAGTATACCTCTTTCCACTTCATGTTCTCCTGACATATTGGCCAAAATCTGGCGAAAATTTTCAGAATGCACAGAATTGGGCGTTGTAACAGGAGAACATGCCGTCGAAAGAGATGGCACAAAGTATCGTCTCCGGAGAGCAAATCAAAAAGCGAGAAGTGGCGCAGATGTTTCGAGACAGTGACTGTTTCACGAAGAGACGCAGAATTTTCGAACGCCTCTTGAAAGGCCTGCGCCTCTTAATTGCAACATTAAGGCGATGCCTTTGAAGCTGAAATTTAGTATACCTCTTTCCACTTCATGTTCTCCTGATATATTGGCCAAAATCTGGCGAAAATTTTCCGATTGCACAAAATTGGGCTTTGTAACAGGAGAACATGCCGTCGATTCAGATGGCACAAAGTAACGTCTCCGGAGAACAAATCAAAGAGCGAGTAGTGGCGCAGACGTTTCGAGACAGTGACTGTTTAACGAAGAAACGCAGAATTTTCGAACGCCTCTTGAAAGGCCTGCGCCTCTGATTTGCAACTTTAAGGCGATGCCTTTGAAGCTGAAATTTAGTATACCTCTTTCCACTTCATGTTCTCCTGATATATTGGCCAAAATGTGGCGAAAATTTTCAGAATGCACAGAATTGGGCTTTGTAACAGGAGAACATGCCGTCGAAAGAGATGGCACAAAGTAACGTCTCCGGAGGGCAAATCAATGAGCGAGAAGTGGCGCAGATGTTTCGAGACAGTGACTGTTTAACGAAGACACGCAGAATTTTTGAACGCCTCTTGAAAGGCCTGCGCCTCTGATTTGCAACATTAAGGCGATGCCTTTGAAGCTGAAATTTAGTATACCTCTTTCCACTTCACGTTCTCCTGATATATTGGCCAAAATCTGGCGAAAATTTTCAGAATCCACAGAATTGGGCTTTGTAACAGGAGAACATGCCGTCGACAGAGATGGCACAAAGTAACGTCTTCGGAGAGCAAATCAAAGAGCGAGATGTGGCGCAGATGTTTCGAGACAGTGACTGTTTAACGAAGAAACGCAGAATTTTCGAACGGCTCTTGAAAGGCCTGCGCCTCTGATTTGCAACTTTAAGGCGATGCCTTTGAAGCTGAAATTTAGTATACCTCTTTCCACTTCACGTTCTCCTGATATATTGGCCAAAATCTGGCGAAAATTTTCAGAATCCACAGAATTGGGCTTTGTAACAGGAGAACATGCCGTCGAAAGAGATGGCACAAAGTAACGTCTCCGGAGGACCAATCAATGAGCGAGAAGTGGCGCAGATGTTTCGCGACAGTGACTGTTTAACGAAGGGACGCAGAATTTTCGAACGCCTCTTGAAAGGCCTGCGCCTCTTATTTGCAACTTTAAGGCGATGCCTTTGAAGCTGAAATTTAGTATACCTCTTTCCACTTCATGTTCTCCTGATATATTGGCCAAAATCTGGCGAAAATTTTCAGAATGCACAGAATTGAGCTTTGTAACAGGATAACATGCCGTCGAAAGAGATGGAACAAAGTAACGTCTCCGGAGAGCAAATCAAGAAGCGAGAAGTGGCGCAGGTGTTTCGAGACAGTGACTGTTTAACGAAGAGATGCAGAATTTTCGAACGCCTCTTGAAAGGCCTGCGCCTCTTATTTGCAACTTTAAGGCGATGCCTTTGAAGCTGAAATTTTGTATACCTCTTTCCACTTCACGTTCTCCTGATATATTGGCCAAAATCTGGCGAAAATTTTCAGAATGCACAGAATTGGGCTTTGTAACAGGAGAACATGCCGTCGAAAGAGATGGCACAAAGTAACGTCTCCGGAGGGCAAATCAATGAGCGAGAAGTGGCGCAGATGTTTCGAGACAGTGACTGTTTAACGAAGAGTCGCACAATTTTCGAACGCCTCTTGAAAGGCCTGCGCCTCTTATTTGCAACTTTAAGGCGATGCCTTTGAAGCTGAAATTTAGTATACCTCTTTCCACTTCATGTTCTCCTGACATATTGGCCAAAATCTGGCGAAAATTTTCAGAATGCACAGAATTGGGCGTTGTAACAGGAGAACATGCCGTCGAAAGAGATGGCACAAAGTATCGTCTCCGGAGAGCAAATCAAAATGCGAGAAGTGGCGCAGATATTTCGAGACAGTGACTGTTTCACGAAGAGACGCAGAATTTTCGAACGCCTCTTGAAAGGCCTGCGCCTCTTAATTGCAACTTTAAGGCGATGCCTTTGAAGCTGAAATTTAGTATACCTCTTTCCACTTCATGTTCTCCTGATATATTGGCCAAAATCTGGCGAAAATTTTCCGATTGCACAAAATTGGGCTTTGTAACAGGAGAACATGCCGTCGAAAGAGATGGCACAAAGTAACGTCTCCGGAGAGCAAATCAAAGAGCGAGATGTGGCGCAGATGTTTCGAGACAGTGACTGTTTAACGAAGAAACGCAGAATTTTCGAACGACTCTTGAAAGGCCTGCGCCTCTTATTTGCAACTTTAAGGCGATGCTTTTGAAGCTGAAATTTAGTATACCTCTTTCCACTTCATTTTCTCCTGATATATTGGCCAAAATCTGGCGAAAATATCGAGAATTCACAAAATTGAGCTTTGTAACAGGATAACATGCCGTCGAAAGAGATGGAACAAAGTAACGTCTCCGGAGAGCAAATCAAGAAGCGAGAAGTGGCGCAGGTGTTTCGAGACAGTGGCTGTTTAACGAAGAGATGCAGAATTTTCGAACGCCTCTTGAAAGGCCTGCGCCTCTTATTTGCAACTTTAAGGCGATGCCTTTGAAGCTGAAATTTAGTATACCTCTTTCCACTTCATGTTTTCCTGATATATTGGCCAAAATCTGGCGAAAATTTTCAGAATGCACAGAATTGGGCTTTGTAACAGGAGAACATGCCGTCGAAAGAGATGGCACAAAGTAACGTCTCCGGAGGGCAAATCAAAGAGCGAGAAGTGGCGCAGATGTTTCGAGACAGTGACTGTTTAACGAAGACACGCAGAATTTTCGAACGCCTCTTGAAAAGCCTGCGCCTCTGATTTGCAACTTTAAGGCGATGCCTTTGAAGCTGAAATTTAGTATACCTCTTTCCACTTCACGTTCTCCTGATATATTGGCCAAAATCTGGCGAAAATTTTCAGAATCCACAGAATTGGGCTTTGTAACAGGAGAACATGCCGTCGAAAGAGATGGCACAAAGTAACGTCTCCGGAGAGCAAATCAAATAGCGAGATGTGGCGCAGATGTTTCGAGACAGTGACAGATTAACGAAGAGACGCAGAATTTTCGAACGCCTCTTGAAAGGCCTGCGCCTCTTATTTGCAACTTTAAGGCGATGCCTTTGAAGCTGAAATTTAGTATACCTCTTTCCACTTCATTTTCTCCTGATATATTGGCCAAAATCTGGCGAAAATATCGAGAATTCACAAAATTGAGCTTTGTAACAGGAGAACATGCCGTCGAAAGAGATGGCACAAAGTATCGTCTCCGGAGAGCAAATCAAAATGCGAGAAGTGGCGCAGATATTTCGAGACAGTGACTGTTTCACGAAGAGACGCAGAATTTTCGAACGCCTCTTGAAAGGCCTGCGCCTCTTAATTGCAACTTTAAGGCGATGCCTTTGAAGCTGAAATTTAGTATACCTCTTTCCACTTCATGTTCTCCTGATATATTGGCCAAAATCTGGCGAAAATTTTCCGATTGCACAAAATTGGGCTTTGTAACAGGAGAACATGCCGTCGAAAGAGATGGCACAAAGTAACGTCTCCGGAGAGCAAATCAAAGAGCGAGATGTGGCGCAGATGTTTCGAGACAGTGACTGTTTAACGAAGAAACGCAGAATTTTCGAACGACTCTTGAAAGGCCTGCGCCTCTTATTTGCAACTTTAAGGCGATGCCTTTGAAGCTGAAATTTAGTATACCTCTTTCCACTTCATTTTCTCCTGATATATTGGCCAAAATCTGGCGAAAATATCGAGAATTCACAAAATTGAGCTTTGTAACAGGATAACATGCCGTCGAAAGAGATGGAACAAAGTAACGTCTCCGGAGAGCAAATCAAGAAGCGAGAAGTGGCGCAGGTGTTTCGAGACAGTGACTGTTTAACGAAGAGATGCAGAATTTTCGAACGCCTCTTGAAAGGCCTGCGCCTCTTATTTGCAACTTTAAGGCGATGCCTTTGAAGCTGAAATTTAGTATACCTCTTTCCACTTCATGTTTTCCTGATATATTGGCCAAAATCTGGCGAAAATTTTCAGAATGCACAGAATTGGGCTTTGTAACAGGAGAACATGCCGTCGAAAGAGATGGCACAAAGTAACGTCTCCGGAGGGCAAATCAAAGAGCGAGAAGTGGCGCAGATGTTTCGAGACAGTGACTGTTTAACGAAGACACGCAGAATTTTCGAACGCCTCTTGAAAAGCCTGCGCCTCTGATTTGCAACTTTAAGGCGATGCCTTTGAAGCTGAAATTTAGTATACCTCTTTCCACTTCACGTTCTCCTGATATATTGGCCAAAATCTGGCGAAAATTTTCAGAATCCACAGAATTGAGCTTTGTAACAGGATAACATGCCGTCGAAAGAGATGGAACAAAGTAACGTCTCCGGAGAGCAAATCAAGAAGCGAGAAGTGGCGCAGGTGATTCGAGACAGTGACTGTTTAACGAAGAGATGCAGAATTTTCGAACGCCTCTTGAAAGGCCTGCGCCTCTTATTTGCAACTTTAAGGCGATGCCTTTGAAGCTGAAATTTTGTATACCTCTTTCCACTTCACGTTCTCCTGATATATTGGCCAAAATCTGGCGAAAATTTTCAGAATGCACAGAATTGGGCTTTGTAACAGGAGAACATGCCGTCGAAAGAGATGGCACAAAGTAACGTCTCCGGAGGGCAAATCAATGAGCGAGAAGTGGCGCAGATGTTTCGAGACAGTGACTGTTTAACGAAGAGTCGCACAATTTTCGAACGCCTCTTGAAAGGCCTGCGCCTCTTATTTGCAACTTTAAGGCGATGCCTTTGAAGCTGAAATTTAGTATACCTCTTTCCACTTCATGTTCTCCTGACATATTGGCCAAAATCTGGCGAAAATTTTCAGAATGCACAGAATTGGGCGTTGTAACAGGAGAACATGCCGTCGATTCAGATGGCACAAAGTAACGTCTCCGGAGAACAAATCAAAGAGCGAGAAGTGGCGCAGACGTTTCGAGACAGTGACTGTTTAACGAAGAAACGCAGAATTTTCGAACGGCTCTTGAAAGGCCTGCGCCTCTGATTTGCAACTTTAAGGCGATGCCTTTGAAGCTGAAATTTAGTATACCTCTTTCCACTTCACGTTCTCCTGATATATTGGCCAAAATCTGGCGAAAATTTTCAGAATCCACAGAATTGGGCTTTGTAACAGGAGAACATGCCGTCGAAAGAGATGGAACAAAGTAACGTCTCCGGAGAGCAAATCAAGAAGCGAGAAGTGGCGCAGGTGTTTCGCGACAGTGACTGTTTAACGAAGAGTCGCACAATTTTCGAACGCCTCTCGAAAGGCCTGCGCCTCTTATTTGCAACTTTAAGGCGATGCCTTTGAAGCTGAAATTTAGTATACCTCTTTCCACTTCATGTTCTCCTGATATATTGGCCAAAATCTGGCGAAAATTTTCAGAATGCACAGAATTGGGCGTTGTAACAGGAGAACATGCCGTCGAAAGAGATGGCACAAAGTAACGTCTCCGGAGAGCAAATCAAAAAGCGAGAAGTGGCGCAGATGTTTCGAGACAGTGACTGTTTCACGAAGGGACGCAGAATTTTCGAACGCCTCTTGAAAGGCCTGCGCCTCTTATTTGCAACTTTAAGGCGATGCCTTTGAAGCTGAAATTTAGTATACCTCTTTCCACTTCATGTTCTCCTGACATATTGGCCAAAATCTGGCGAAAATTTTCAGAATGCACAGAATTGGGCTTTGTAACAGGAGAACATGCCGTCGAAAGAGATGGCACAAAGTAACGTCTCCGGAGGGCAAATCAATGAGCGAGAAGTGGCGCAGATGTTTCGAGACAGTGACTGTTTAACGAAGAGTCGCACAATTTTCGAACGCCTCTTGAAAGGCCTGCGCCTCTGATTTGCAACATTAAGGCGATGCCTTTGAAGCTGAAATTTAGTATACCTCTTTCCACTTCACGTTCTCCTGATATATTGGCCAAAATCTGGCGAAAAATTTCAGAATCCACAGAATTGGGCTTTGTAACAGGAGAACATGCCGTCGACAGAGATGGAACAAAGTAACGTCTCCGGAGAGCAAATCAAGAAGCGAGAAGTGGCGCAGGTGTTTCGAGACAGTGACTGTTTAACGAAGAGATGCAGAATTTTCGAACGCCTCTTGAAAGGCCTGCGCCTCTTATTTGCAACTTTAAGGCGATGCCTTTGAAGCTGAAATTTTGTATACCTCTTTCCACTTCACGTTCTCCTGATATATTGGCCAAAATCTGGCGAAAATTTTCAGAATGCACAGAATTGGGCTTTGTAACAGGAGAACATGCCGTCGAAAGAGATGGCACAAAGTAACGTCTCCGGAGGGCAAATCAATGAGCGAGAAGTGGCGCAGATGTTTCGAGACAGTGACTGTTTAACGAAGAGTCGCACAATTTTCGAACGCCTCTTGAAAGGCCTGCGCCTCTTATTTGCAACTTTAAGGCGATGCCTTTGAAGCTGAAATTTAGTATACCTCTTTCCACTTCATGTTCTCCTGACATATTGGCCAAAATCTGGCGAAAATTTTCAGAATGCACAGAATTGGGCGTTGTAACAGGAGAACATGCCGTCGATTCAGATGGCACAAAGTAACGTCTCCGGAGAACAAATCAAAGAGCGAGAAGTGGCGCAGACGTTTCGAGACAGTGACTGTTTAACGAAGAAACGCAGAATTTTCGAACGGCTCTTGAAAGGCCTGCGCCTCTGATTTGCAACTTTAAGGCGATGCCTTTGAAGCTGAAATTTAGTATACCTCTTTCCACTTCACGTTCTCCTGATATATTGGCCAAAATCTGGCGAAAATTTTCAGAATCCACAGAATTGGGCTTTGTAACAGGAGAACATGCCGTCGAAAGAGATGGCACAAAGTAACGTCTCCGGAGGACCAATCAATGAGCGAGAAGTGGCGCAGATGTTTCGCGACAGTGACTGTTTAACGAAGAGTCGCACAATTTTCGAACGCCTCTCGAAAGGCCTGCGCCTCTTATTTGCAACTTTAAGGCGATGCCTTTGAAGCTGAAATTTAGTATACCTCTTTCCACTTCATGTTCTCCTGATATATTGGCCAAAATCTGGCGAAAATTTTCAGAATGCACAGAATTGGGCGTTGTAACAGGAGAACATGCCGTCGAAAGAGATGGCACAAAGTAACGTCTCCGGAGAGCAAATCAAAAAGCGAGAAGTGGCGCAGATGTTTCGAGACAGTGACTGTTTCACGAAGGGACGCAGAATTTTCGAACGCCTCTTGAAAGGCCTGCGCCTCTTATTTGCAACTTTAAGGCGATGCCTTTGAAGCTGAAATTTAGTATACCTCTTTTGACTTCATGTTCTCCTGATATATTGGCCAAAATCTGGCGAAAATTTTCAGAATGCACAAAATTGGGCTTTGTAACAGGAGAACATGCCGTCGAAAGAGATGGCACAAAGTAACGTCTCCGGAGGGCAAATCAATGAGCGCGAAGTGGCGCAGATGTTTCGCGACAGTGACTGTTTAACGAAGAGTCGCACAATTATCGAACGCCTCTTGAAAGGCCTGCGCCTCTGATTTGATACTTTTAAGCGATGCCTTTGAAGCTGAAATTTAGTATACCTCTTTCCACTTCATGTTCTCCTGATATATTGGCCAAAATCTGGCGAAAATTTTCAGAATGCACAGAATTGGGCTTTGTAACAGGAGAACATGCCGTCGAAAGAGATGGCACAAAGTAACGTCTCCGGAGGGCAAATCAATGAGCGAGAAGTGGCGCAGATGTTTCGAGACAGTGTCTGTTTAACGAAGAGTCGCACAATTTTCGAACGCCTCTTGAAAGGCCTGCGCCTCTTATTTGTAACTTTAAGGCGATGCCTTTGAAGCTGAAATTTAGTATACCTCTTTCCACTTCATGTTCTCCTGATATATTGGCCAAAATCTGGCGAAAATTTTCCGATTGCACAAAATTGGGCTTTGTAACAGGAGAACATGCCGTCGATTCAGATGGCACAAAGTAACGTCTCCGGAGAACAAATCAAAGAGCGAGAAGTGGCGCAGATGTTTCGAGACAGTGACTGTTTCACGAAGAGACGCAGAATTTTCGAACGCCTCTTGAAAGGCCTGCGCCTCTTAATTGCAACTTTAAGGCGATGCCTTTGAAGCTGAAATTTAGTATACCTCTTTCCACTTCATGTTCTCCTGATATATTGGCCAAAATCTAGCAAAAATTTTCAGAATGCACAGAATTGGGCTTTGTAACAGGAGAACATGCCGTCGAAAGAGATGGCACAAAGTAACGTCTCCGGAGAGCAAATCTAAGAGCGAGATGTGACGCAGATGTTTCGAGACAGTGACAGATTAACGAAGAGACGCAGAATTTTCGAACGCCTCTTGAAAGGCCTGCGCCTCTTATTTGCAACTTTAAGGCGATGCCTTTGAACTGAAATTTTGTATACCTCTTTCCACTTCACGTTCTCCTGATATATTGGCCAAAATCTGGCGAAAATTTTCAGAATGCACAGAATTGGGCTTTGTAACAGAAGAAACATGCCGTCGAAAGAGATGGCACAAAGTAATGTCTCCGGAGGGCAAATCAATGAGCGAGAAGTGGCGCAGATGTTTCGAGACAGTGTCTGTTTAACGAAGAGTCGCACAATTTTCGAACGCCTCTTGAAAGGCCTGCGCCTCTTATTTGCAACTTTAAGGCGATGCCTTTGAAGCTGAAATTTAGTATACCTCTTTCCACTTCATGTTCTCCTGATATATTGGCCAAAATCTGGCGAAAATTTTCAGAATGCACAGAATTGGGCGTTGTAACAGGAGAACATGCCGTCGAAAGAGATGGCACAAAGTAACGTCTCCGGAGAGCAAATCAAAAAGCGAGAAGTGGCGCAGATGTTTCGAGACAGTGACTGTTTCACGAAGGGACGCAGAATTTTCGAACGCCTCTTGAAAGGCCTGCGCCTCTTAATTGCAACTTTAAGGCGATGCCTTTGAAGCTGAAATTTAGTATACCTCTTTCCACTTCATGTTCTCCTGATATATTGGCCAAAATCTGGCGAAAATTTTCCGATTGCACAAAATTGGGCTTTGTAACAGGAGAACATGCCGTCGATTCAGATGGCACAAAGTAACGTCTCCGGAGAACAAATCAAAGAGCGAGAAGTGGCGCAGACGTTTCGAGACAGTGACTGTTTAACGAAGAAACGCAGAATTTTCGAACGCCTCTTGAATGGCCTGCGCCTCTGATTTGCAACTTTAAGGCGATGCCTTTGAAGCTGAAATTTAGTATACCTCTTTCCACTTCACGTTCTCCTGATATATTGGCCAAAATCTGGCGAAAATTTTCAGAATCCACAGAATTGGGCTTTGTAACAGGAGAACATGCCGTCGAAAGAGATGGCACAAAGTAACGTCTCCGGAGGACCAATCAATGAGCGAGAAGTGGCGCAGATGTTTCGCGACAGTGACTGTTTAACGAAGAGTCGCACAATTTTCGAACGCCTCTCGAAAGGCCTGCGCCTCTTATTTGCAACTTTAAGGCGATGCCTTTGAAGCTGAAATTTAGTATACCTCTTTCCACTTCATGTTCTCCTGATATATTGGCCAAAATCTGGCGAAAATTTTCAGAATGCACAGAATTGGGCGTTGTAACAGGAGAACATGCCGTCGAAAGAGATGGCACAAAGTAACGTCTCCGGAGAGCAAATCAAAAAGCGAGAAGTGGCGCAGATGTTTCGAGACAGTGACTGTTTCACGAAGGGACGCAGAATTTTCGAACGCCTCTTGAAAGGCCTGCGCCTCTTATTTGCAACTTTAAGGCGATGCCTTTGAAGCTGAAATTTAGTATACCTCTTTTGACTTCATGTTCTCCTGATATATTGGCCAAAATCTGGCGAAAATTTTCAGAATGCACAAAATTGGGCTTTGTAACAGGAGAACATGCCGTCGAAAGAGATGGCACAAAGTAACGTCTCCGGAGGGCAAATCAATGAGCGCGAAGTGGCGCAGATGTTTCGCGACAGTGACTGTTTAACGAAGAGTCGCACAATTATCGAACGCCTCTTGAAAGGCCTGCGCCTCTGATTTGATACTTTTAAGCGATGCCTTTGAAGCTGAAATTTAGAATACCTCTTTCCACTTCATGTTCTCCTGATATATTGGCCAAAATCTGGCGAAAATTTTCAGAATGCACAGAATTGGGCTTTGTAACAGGAGAACATGCCGTCGAAAGAGATGGCACAAAGTAACGTCTCCGGAGGGCAAATCAATGAGCGAGAAGTGGCGCAGATGTTTCGAGACAGTGTCTGTTTAACGAAGAGTCGCACAATTTTCGAACGCCTCTTGAAAGGCCTGCGCCTCTTATTTGCAACTTTAAGGCGATGCCTTTGAAGCTGAAATTTAGTATACCTCTTTCCACTTCATGTTCTCCTGATATATTGGCCAAAATCTAGCAAAAATTTTCAGAATGCACAGAATTGGGCTTTGTAACAGGAGAACATGCCGTCGAAAGAGATGGCACAAAGTAACGTCTCCGGAGAGCAAATCTAAGAGCGAGAAGTGGCGCAGATGTTTCGAGACAGTGACTGTTTCACGAAGGGACAAAGAATTTTCGAACGCCTCTTGAAAGGCCTGCGCCTCTTATTTGCAACTTTAAGGCGATGCCTTTGAAGCTGAAATTTAGTATACCTCTTTTGACTTCATGTTCTCCTGATATATTGGCCAAAATCTGGCGAAAATTTTCAGAATGCACAAAATTGGGCTTTGTAACAGGAGAACATGCCGTCGAAAGAGATGGCACAAAGTAACGTCTCCGGAGGGCAAATCAATGAGCGAGAAGTGGCGCAGATGTTTCGAGACAGTGTCTGTTTAACGAAGAGTCGCACAATTTTCGAACGCCTCTTGAAAGGCCTGCGCCTCTTATTGCAACTTTAAGGCGATGCCTTTGAAGCTGAAATTTAGTATACCTCTTTCCACTTCATGTTCTCCTGATATATTGGCCAAAATCTGGCGAAAATTTTCAGAATGCACAGAATTGGGCGTTGTAACAGGAGAACATGCCGTCGAAAGAGATGGCACAAAGTAACGTCTCCGGAGAGCAAATCAAAAAGCGAGAAGTGGCGCAGATGTTTCGAGACAGTGACTGTTTCACGAAGAGACGCAGAATTTTCGAACGCCTCTTGAAAGGCCTGCGCCTCTTAATTGCAACTTTAAGGCGATGCCTTTGAAGCTGAAATTTAGTATACCTCTTTCCACTTCATGTTCTCCTGATATATTGGCCAAAATCTGGCGAAAATTTTCAGAATGCACAGAATTGGGCGTTGTAACAGGAGAACATGCCGTCGAAAGAGTTGGCACAAAGTAACGTCTCCGGAGAGCAAATCAAAAAGCGAGAAGTGGTGCAGATGTTTCGAGACAGTGACTGTTTCACGAAGGGACGCAGAATTTTCGAACGCCTCTTGAAAGGCCTGCGCCTCTTATTTGCAACTTTAAGGCGATGCCTTTGAAGCTGAAATTTAGTATACCTCTTTTGACTTCATGTTCTCCTGATATATTGGCCAAAATCTGGCGAAAATTTTCAGAATGCACAAAATTGGGCTTTGTAACAGGAGAACATGCCGTCGAAAGAGATGGCACAAAGTAACGTCTCCGGAGGGCAAATCAATGAGCGCGAAGTGGCGCAGATGTTTCGCGACAGTGACTGTTTAACGAAGAGTCGCACAATTATCGAACGCCTCTTGAAAGGCCTGCGCCTCTGATTTGATACTTTTAAGCGATGCCTTTGAAGCTGAAATTTAGTATACCTCTTTCCACTTCATGTTCTCCTGATATATTGGCCAAAATCTGGCGAAAATTTTCAGAATGCACAGAATTGGGCTTTGTAACAGGAGAACATGCCGTCGAAAGAGATGGCACAAAGTAACGTCTCCGGAGGGCAAATCAATGAGCGAGAAGTGGCGCAGATGTTTCGAGACAGTGTCTGTTTAACGAAGAGTCGCACAATTTTCGAACGCCTCTTGAAAGGCCTGCGCCTCTTATTTGCAACTTTAAGGCGATGCCTTTGAAGCTGAAATTTAGTATACCTCTTTCCACTTCATGTTCTTCTGATATATTGGCCAAAATCTAGCAAAAATTTTCAGAATGCACAGAATTGGGCTTTGTAACAGGAGAACATGCCGTCGAAAGAGATGGCACAAAGTAACGTCTCCGGAGAGCAAATCTAAGAGCGAGAAGTGGCGCAGATGTTTCGAGACAGTGACTGTTTCACGAAGGGACAAAGAATTTTCGAACGCCTCTTGAAAGGCCTGCGCCTCTTATTTGCAACTTTAAGGCGATGCCTTTGAAGCTGAAATTTAGTATACCTCTTTTGACTTCATGTTCTCCTGATATATTGGCCAAAATCTGGCGAAAATTTTCAGAATGCACAAAATTGGGCTTTGTAACAGGAGAACATGCCGTCGAAAGAGATGGCACAAAGTAACGTCTCCGGAGGGCAAATCAATGAGCGCGAAGTGGCGCAGATGTTTCGCGACAGTGACTGTTTAACGAAGAGTCGCACAATTATCGAACGCCTCTTGAAAGGCCTGCGCCTCTGATTTGATACTTTTAAGCGATGCCTTTGAAGCTGAAATTTAGTATACCTCTTTCCACTTCACGTTCTCCTGATATATTGTCCAAAATCTGGCGAAAATTTTCAGAATCCACAGAATTGTGCTTTGTAACAGGAGAACATTCTGTCGAAAGAGATGGCACAAAGTAACGTCTCCGGAGGACCAATCAATGAGCGAGAAGTGGCGCAGATGTTTCGCGACAGTGACTGTTTAACGAAGAGTCGCACAATTATCGAACGCCTCTTGAAAGGCCTGCGCCTCTGATTTGATACTTTTAAGCGATGCCTTTGAAGTTGAAATTTAGTATACCTATTTCCACTTCATGTTCTCCTGATATATTGGCCAAAATCCAGCAAAAATTTTCAGAATGTACAGAATTGGGCTTTGTAACAGGAGAACATGCCGTCGAAAGAGATGGCACAAAGTAACGTCTCCGGAGAGCAAATCAAAGAGCGAGATGTGGCGCAGATGTTTCGAGACAGTGACAGATTAACGAAGAGACGCAGAAATTTCGAACGCCTCTTGAAAGGCCTGCGCCTCTTATTTGCAACATTAAGGCGATGCCTTTGAAGCTGATATTTAGTATACCTCTTTCCACTTCATGTTCTCCTGATATATTGGCCAAAATCTGGCGAAAATTTTCAGAATGCACAGAATTGGGCTTTGTAACAGGAGAACATGCCGTCGAAAGAGATGGCACAAAGTAACGTCTCCGGAGGGCAAATCAATGAGCGAGAAGTGGCGCAGATGTTTCGAGACAGTGTCTGTTTAACGAAGAGTCGCACAATTTTCGAACGCCTCTTGAAAGGCCTGCGCCTCTTATTTGCATCTTTAAGGCGATGCCTTTGAAGCTGAAATTTAGTATACCTCTTTTGACTTCATGTTCTCCTGATATATTGGCCAAAATCTGGCGAAAATTTTCAGAATGCACAAAATTGGGCTTTGTAACAGGAGAACATGCCGTCGAAAGAGATGGCACAAAGTAACGTCTCCGGATAGCAAATCAAAGAGCGAGATGTGGCGCAGATGTTTCGAGACAGTGACTGTTTAACGAAGAGTCGCACAATTTTCGAACGCCTCTTGAAAGGCCTGCGCCTCTTATTTGCAACTTTAAGGCGATGCCTTTGAAGCTGAAATTTAGTATACCTCTTTCCACTTCATGTTCTTCTGATATATTGGCCAAAATCTGGCGAAAATTTTCAGAATGCACAGAATTGGGCGTTGTAACAGGAGAATATGCCGTCGAAAGAGATGGCACAAAGTAACGTCTCCGGATAGCAAATCAAAGAGCGAGAAGTGGCGCAGATGTTTCGAGACAGTGACTGTTTCACGAAGGGACAAAGAATTTTCGAACGCCTCTTGAAAGGCCTGCGCCTCTTATTTGCAACTTTAAGGCGATGCCTTTGAAGCTGAAATTTAGTATTCCTCTTTCCACTTCATGTTCTCCTGATATATTGGCCAAAATCTGGCGAAAATTTTCAGAATGCACAGAATTGGGCGTTGTAACAGGAGAACATGCCGTCGAAAGAGATGGCACAAAGTAACGTCTCCGGATAGCAAATCAAAGAGCGAGATGTGGCGCAGATGTTTCGAGACAGTGACAGATTAACGAAGAGACGCAGAATTTTCGAACGCCTCTTGAAAGGCCTGCGCCTCTTATTTGCAACTTTAAGGCGATGCCTTTGAAGCTGAAATTTAGTATACCTCTTTCCACTTCATGTTCTCCTGATATATTGGCCAAAATCTGGCGAAAATTTTCCGAATGCACAAAATTGGGCTTTGTAACAGGAGAACATGCCGTCGAAAGAGATGGAACAATATAACGTCTCCGGACAGCAAACGAAGGAGCGAGAAGTGGCGCAGGTGTTTCGAGACAGTGACTGTTTCACGAAGAGACGCAGAATTTTCGAAAGCCTCTTGACAGGCCTGCGCCTCTTAATTGCAACTTTAAGGCGATGCCTTTGAAGCTGAAATTTAGTATACCTCTTTCCACTTCATGTTCTCCTGATATATTGGCCAAAATCTGGCGAAAATTTTCCGAATGCACAAAATTGGGCTTTGTAACAGGAGAACATGCCGTCGAAAGAGATGGCACAAAGTAACGTCTCCGGAGGGCAAATCAATGAGCGAGAAGTGGCGCAGATGTTTCGAGACAGTGACTGTTTAACGAAGAGTCGCACAATTTTCGAACGCCTCTTGAAAGGCCTGCGCCTCTTATTTGCAACTTTAAGGGGATGCCTTTGAAGCTGAAATTTAGTATACCTCTTTCCACTTCATGTTCTCCTGATATATTGGCCAAAATCTGGCGAAAATTTTCCGATTGCACAAAATTGGGCTTTGTAACAGGAGAACATGCCGTCGATTCAGATGGCACAAAGTAACGTCTCCGGAGAACAAATCAAAGAGCGAGAAGTGGCGCAGACGTTTCGAGACAGTGACTGTTCAACGAAGAAACGCAGAATTTTCGAACGCCTCTTGAAAGGCCTGCGCCTCTGATTTGCAACTTTAAGGCGATGCCTTTGAAGCTGAAATTTAGTATACCTCTTTGCACTTCACGTTCTCCTGATATATTGGCCAAAATCTGGCGAAAATTTTCAGAATCCACAGAATTGGGCTTTGTAACAGGAGAACATGCCGTCGAAAGAGATGGCACAAAGTAACGTCTCCGGAGGACCAATCAATGAGCGAGAAGTGGCGCAGATGTTTCGCGACAGTGACTGTGTAACGAAGAGTCGCACAATTATCGAACGCCTCTTGAAAGGCCTGCGCCTCTGATTTGATACTTTTAAGCGATGCCTTTGAATCTGAAATTTAGTATACCTCTTTCCACTTCATGTTCTCCTGATATATTGGCCAAAATCTGGCGAAAATTTTCAGAATGCACAGAATTGGGCGTTGTAACAGGAGAACATGCCGTCGAAAGAGATGGCACAAAGTAACGTCCCCGGAGAGCAAATCAAAAAGCGAGAAGTGGCGCAGATGTTTCGAGACAGTGACTGTTTCACGAAGGGACAAAGAATTTTCGAACGCCTCTTGAAAGGCCTGCGCCTCTTATTTGCAACTTTAAGGCGATGCCTTTGAAGCTGAAATTTAGTATACCTCTTTGCACTTCATGTTCTCCTGATATATTGGCCAAAATCTGGCGAAAATTTTCAGAATGCACAAAATTGGGCTTTGTAACAGGAGAACATGCCGTCGAAAGAGATGGCACAAAGTAACGTCTCCGGAGGGCAAATCAATGAGCGCGAAGTGGCGCAGATGTTTCGCGACAGTGACTGTTTAACGAAGAGTCGCACAATTATCGAACGCCTCTTGAAAGGCCTGCGCCTCTGATTTGATACTTTTAAGCGATGCCTTTGAAGTTGAAATTTAGTATACCTCTTTCCACTTCATGTTCTCCAGATATATTGGCCAAAATCTAGCAAAAATTTTCAGAATGCACAGAATTGGGCTTTGTAACAGGAGAACATGCCGTCGAAAGAGATGGCACAAAGTAACGTCTCCGGAGAGCTAATCTAAGAGCGAGATGTGACGCAGATGTTTCGAGACAGTGACAGATTAACGAAGAGACGCAGAATTTTCGAACGCCTCTTGAAAGGCCTGCGCCTCTTATTTGCAACTTTAAGGCGATGCCTTTGAAGCTGAAATTTAGTATACCTCTTTCCACTTCATGTTCTCCTGATATATTGGCCAAAATCTGGCGAAAATTTTCAGAATGCACAGAATTGGGCTTTGTAACAGGAGAACATGCCGTCGAAAGAGATGGCACAAAGTAACGTCTCCGGAGGACAAATCAATGAGCGAGAAGTGGCGCAGATGTTTCGCGACAGCGACTGTTTAACGAAGAGTCGCACAATTATCGAACGCCTCTTGAAAGGCCTGCGCCTCTGATTTGATACTTTTAAGCGATGCCTTTGAAGTTGAAATTTAGTATACCTCCTTCCACTTCATGTTCTCCTGATATATTGGCCAAAATCCAGCAAAAATTTTCAGAGTGTACAGAATTGGGCTTTGTAACAGGAGAACATGCCGTCGAAAGAGATGGCACAAAGTAACGTCTCCGGAGGGCAAATCAATGAGCGCGAAGTGGCGCAGATGTTTCGCGACAGTGACTGTTTAACGAAGAGTCGCACAATTATCGAACGCCTCTTGAAAGGCCTGCGCCTCTGATTTGATACTTTTAAGCGATGCCTTTGAAGTTGAAATTTAGTATACCTCTTTCCACTTCACGTTCTCCTGATATATTGTCCAAAATCTGGCGAAAATTTTCAGAATCCACAGAATTGTGCTTTGTAACAGGAGAACATTCTGTCGAAAGAGATGGCACAAAGTAACGTCTCCGGAGGACCAATCAATGAGCGAGAAGTGGCGCAGATGTTTCGCGACAGTGACTGTTTAACGAAGAGTCGCACAATTATCGAACGCCTCTTGAAAGGCCTGCGCCTCTGATTTGATACTTTTAAGCGATGCCTTTGAAGTTGAAATTTAGTATACCTATTTCCACTTCATGTTCTCCTGATATATTGGCCAAAATCCAGCAAAAATTTTCAGAATGTACAGAATTGGGCTTTGTAACAGGAGAACATGCCGTCGAAAGAGATGGCACAAAGTAACGTCTCCGGAGAGCAAATCAAAGAGCGAGATGTGGCGCAGATGTTTCGAGACAGTGACAGATTAACGAAGAGACGCAGAAATTTCGAACGCCTCTTGAAAGGCCTGCGCCTCTTATTTGCAACATTAAGGCGATGCCTTTGAAGCTGAAATTTAGTATACCTCTTTCCACTTCATGTTCTCCTGATATATTGGCCAAAATCTGGCGAAAATTTTCAGAATGCACAGAATTGGGCTTTGTAACAGGAGAACATGCCGTCGAAAGAGATGGCACAAAGTAACGTCTCCGGAGGGCAAATCAATGAGCGAGAAGTGGCGCAGATGTTTCGAGACAGTGTCTGTTTAACGAAGAGTCGCACAATTTTCGAACGCCTCTTGAAAGGCCTGCGCCTCTTATTTGCATCTTTAAGGCGATGCCTTTGAAGCTGAAATTTAGTATACCTCTTTTGACTTCATGTTCTCCTGATATATTGGCCAAAATCTGGCGAAAATTTTCAGAATGCACAAAATTGGGCTTTGTAACAGGAGAACATGCCGTCGAAAGAGATGGCACAAAGTAACGTCTCCGGATAGCAAATCAAAGAGCGAGATGTGGCGCAGATGTTTCGAGACAGTGACTGTTTAACGAAGAGTCGCACAATTTTCGAACGCCTCTTGAAAGGCCTGCGCCTCTTATTTGCAACTTTAAGGGGATGCCTTTGAAGCTGAAATTTAGTATACCTCTTTCCACTTCATGTTCTCCTGATATATTGGCCAAAATCTGGCGAAAATTTTCCGATTGCACAAAATTGGGCTTTGTAACAGGAGAACATGCCGTCGATTCAGATGGCACAAAGTAACGTCTCCGGAGAACAAATCAAAGAGCGAGAAGTGGCGCAGACGTTTCGAGACAGTGACTGTTTAACGAAGAAACGCAGAATTTTCGAACGCCTCTTGAAAGGCCTGCGCCTCTGATTTGCAACTTTAAGGCGATGCCTTTGAAGCTGAAATTTAGTATGCCTCTTTCCACTTCACGTTCTCCTGATATATTGGCCAAAATCTGGCGAAAATTTTCAGAATCCACAGAATTGGGCTTTGTAACAGGAGCACATGCCGTCGAAAGAGATGGCACAAAGTAACGTCTCCGGAGGACCAATCAATGAGCGAGAAGTGGCGCAGATGTTTCGCGACAGTGACTGTTTAACGAAGAGTCGCACAATTATCGAACGTCTCTTGAAAGGCCTGCGCCTCTGATTTGATACTTTTAAGCGATGCCTTTGAAGTTGAAATTTAGTATACCTCTTTCCACTTCATGTTCTCCTGATATATTGGCCAAAATCTGGCGAAAATTTTCAGAATGCACAGAATTGGGCTTTGTAACAGGAGAACATGCCGTCGAAAGAGATGGCACAAAGTAACGTCTCCGGAGGGCAAATCAATGAGCGAGAAGTGGCGCAGATGTTTCGAGACAGTGACTGTTTAACGAAGAGTCGCACAATTTTCGAACGCCTCTTGAAAGGCCTGCGCCTCTTATTTGCAACTTTAAGGCGATGCCTTTGAAGCTGAAATTTAGTATACCTCTTTCCACTTCATGTTCTCCTGATATATTGGCCAAAATCTGGCGAAAATTTTCAGAATGCACAGAATTGGGCGTTGTAACAGGAGAACATGCCGTCGAAAGAGATGGCACAAAGTAACGTCTCCGGATAGCAAATCAAAGAGCGAGATGTGGCGCAGATGTTTCGAGACAGTGACTGTTTAACGAAGAGTCGCACAATTTTCGAACGCCTCTTGAAAGGCCTGCGCCTCTTATTTGCAACTTTAAGGCGATGCCTTTGAAGCTGAAATTTAGTATACCTCTTTCCACTTCATGTTCTTCTGATATATTGGCCAAAATCTGGCGAAAATTTTCAGAATGCACAGAATTGGGCGTTGTAACAGGAGAATATGCCGTCGAAAGAGATGGCACAAAGTAACGTCTCCGGATAGCAAATCAAAGAGCGAAATGTGGGGCAGATGTTTCGAGACAGTGACAGATTAACGAAGAGACGCAGAATTTTCGAACGCCTCTTGAAAGGCCTGCGCCTCTTATTTGCAACTTTAAGGCGATGCCTTTGAAGCTGAAATTTAGTATTCCTCTTTCCACTTCATGTTCTCCTGATATATTGGCCAAAATCTGGCGAAAATTTTCAGAATGCACAGAATTGGGCGTTGTAACAGGAGAACATGCCGTCGAAAGAGATGGCACAAAGTAACGTCTCCGGATAGCAAATCAAAGAGCGAGATGTGGCGCAGATGTTTCGAGACAGTGACAGATTAACGAAGAGACGCAGAATTTTCGAACGCCTCTTGAAAGGCCTGCGCCTCTTATTTGCAACTTTAAGGCGATGCCTTTGAAGCTGAAATTTAGTATACCTCTTTCCACTTCATGTTCTCCTGATATATTGGCAAAAATCTGGCGAAAATTTTCCGAATGCACAAAATTGGGCTTTGTAACAGGAGAACATGCCGTCGAAAGAGATGGAACAATATAACGTCTCCGGACAGCAAACGAAGGAGCGAGAAGTGGCGCAGGTGTTTCGAGACAGTGACTGTTTCACGAAGAGACGCAGAATTTTCGAAAGCCTCTTGACAGGCCTGCGCCTCTCAATTGCAACTTTAAGGCGATGCCTTTGAAGCTGAAATTTAGTATACCTCTTTCCACTTCATGTTCTCCTGATATATTGGCCAAAATCTGGCGAAAATTTTCCGAATGCACAAAATTGGGCTTTGTAACAGGAGAACATGCCGTCGAAAGAGATGGCACAAAGTAACGTCTCCGGAGAGCAAATCAAAGAGCGAGATGTGGCGCAGATGTTTCGAGACAGTGACAGATTAACGAAGAGACGCAGAATTTTCGAACGACTCTTGAAAGGCCTGCGCCTCTTAATTGCAACTTTAAGGCGATGCCTTTGAAGCTGAAATTTAGTATACCTCTTTCCACTTCATGTTCTCCTGATATATTGGCCAAAATCTGGCGAAAATTTTCCGAATGCACAAAATTGGGCTTTGTAACAGGAGAACATGCCGTCGATTCAGATGGCACAAAGTAACGTCTCCGGAGAACAAATCAAAGAGCGAGAAGTGTGGCAGACGTTTCGAGACAGTGACTGTTTAACGAAGAAACGCAGAATTTTCGAACGCCTCTTGAAAGGCCTGCGCCTCTGATTTGCAACTTTAAGGCGATGCCTTTGAAGCTGAAATTTAGTATGCCTCTTTCCACTTCACGTTCTCCTGATATATTGGCCAAAATCTGGCGAAAATTTTCAGAATCCACAGAATTGGGCTTTGTAACAGGAGCACATGCCGTCGAAAGAGATGGCACAAAGTAACGTCTCCGGAGGACCAATCAATGAGCGAGAAGTGGCGCAGATGTTTCGCGACAGTGACTGTTTAACGAAGAGTCGCACAATTATCGAACGTCTCTTGAAAGGCCTGCGCCTCTGATTTGATACTTTTAAGCGATGCCTTTGAAGTTGAAATTTAGTATACCTCTTTCCACTTCATGTTCTCCTGATATATTGGCCAAAATCTGGCGAAAATTTTCAGAATGCACAGAATTGGGCTTTGTAACAGGAGAACATGCCGTCGAAAGAGATGGCACAAAGTAACGTCTCCGGAGGGCAAATCAATGAGCGAGAAGTGGCGCAGATGTTTCGAGACAGTGACTGTTTAACGAAGAGTCGCACAATTTTCGAACGCCTCTTGAAAGGCCTGCGCCTCTTATTTGCAACTTTAAGGCGATGCCTTTGAAGCTGAAATTTAGTATACCTCTTTCCACTTCATGTTCTCCTGATATATTGGCCAAAATCTGGCGAAAATTTTCAGAATGCACAGAATTGGGCGTTGTAACAGGAGAACATGCCGTCGAAAGAGATGGCACAAAGTAACGTCTCCGGATAGCAAATCAAAGAGCGAGATGTGGCGCAGATGTTTCGAGACAGTGACTGTTTAACGAAGAGTCGCACAATTTTCGAACGCCTCTTGAAAGGCCTGCGCCTCTTATTTGCAACTTTAAGGCGATGCCTTTGAAGCTGAAATTTAGTATACCTCTTTCCACTTCATGTTCTTCTGATATATTGGCCAAAATCTGGCGAAAATTTTCAGAATGCACAGAATTGGGCGTTGTAACAGGAGAATATGCCGTCGAAAGAGATGGCACAAAGTAACGTCTCCGGATAGCAAATCAAAGAGCGAAATGTGGGGCAGATGTTTCGAGACAGTGACAGATTAACGAAGAGACGCAGAATTTTCGAACGCCTCTTGAAAGGCCTGCGCCTCTTATTTGCAACTTTAAGGCGATGCCTTTGAAGCTGAAATTTAGTATTCCTCTTTCCACTTCATGTTCTCCTGATATATTGGCCAAAATCTGGCGAAAATTTTCAGAATGCACAGAATTGGGCGTTGTAACAGGAGAACATGCCGTCGAAAGAGATGCCACAAAGTAACGTCTCCGGATAGCAAATCAAAGAGCGAGATGTGGCGCAGATGTTTCGAGACAGTGACAGATTAACGAAGAGACGCAGAATTTTCGAACGCCTCTTGAAAGGTCTGCGCCTCTTATTTGCAACTTTAAGGCGATGCCTTTGAAGCTGAAATTTAGTATACCTCTTTCCACTTCATGTTCTCCTGATATATTGGCCAAAATCTGGCGAAAATTTTCCGAATGCACAAAATTGGGCTTTGTTACAGGAGAACATGCCGTCGAAAGAGATGGAACAATATAACGTCTCCGGACAGCAAACGAAGGAGCGAGAAGTGGCGCAGGTGTTTCGAGACAGTGACTGTTTCACGAAGAGACGCAGAATTTTCGAAAGCCTCTTGACAGGCCTGCGCCTCTTAATTGCAACTTTAAGGCGATGCCTTTGAAGCTGAAATTTAGTATACCTCTTTCCACTTCATGTTCTCCTGATATATTGGCCAAAATCTGGCGAAAATTTTCCGAATGCACAAAATTGGGCTTTGTAACAGGAGAACATGCCGTCGAAAGAGATGGAACAATATAACGTCTCCGGACAGCAAACGAAGGAGCGAGAAGTGGCGCAGGTGTTTCGAGACAGTGACTGTTTCACGAAGAGACGCAGAATTTTCGAAAGCCTCTTGAAAGGCCTGCGCCTCTTAATTGCAACTTTAAGGCGATGCCTTTGATGCTGAAATTTAGTATACCTCTTTCCACTTCATTTTCTCCTGATTTATTGGCGAAAATCTGGCGAAAATTTTCAGAATGCACAGAATTGGGCTTTGTAACAGGAGAACATCCCGTCGAAAGAGATGGCACAAAGTAACGTCTCCGGAGGGCAAATCAATGAGCGAGAAGTGGCGCAGATGTTTCGAGACAGTTACTGTTTAACGAAGAGATGCAGAATTTTCGAACGCCTCTTAAAAGGCCTGCGCCTCTTATTTGATACTTTTAAGCGATGCCTTTGAAGCTGAAATTTAGTATACCTCTTTCCACTTCATTTTCTCCTGATTTATTGGCCAAAATCTGGCGAAAATTTCGAGAATACACAAAATTGGGCTTTGTAACAGGAGAACATGCCGTCGAAAGAGATGGAACAAAGTATTGTCTCCGGAGAGCAAATCAAAGAGCGAGAAGTGGCGCAGATGTTTCGAGACAGTGACTGTTTAACGAAGAGTCGCACCATTTTCGAACGCCTCTTGAAAGGCCTGCGCCTCTGATTTGATACTTTTAAGCGATGCCTTTGAAGCTGAAATTTAGTATACCCCTTTCCACTTCACGTTCTCCTGATATATTGGCCAAAATCTGGCGAAAATTTTCAGAATCCACAGAATTGGGCTTTGTAACAGGAGAACATGCCGTCGAAAGAGATGGCACAAAGTAACGTCTCCGGAGGACAAATCAATGAGCGAGAAGTGGCGCAGATGTTTCGCGACAGTGACTGTTTAACGAAGAGTCGCACAATTATCGAACGCCTCTTGAAAGGCATGCGCCTCTGATTTGATACTTTTAAGCGATGCCTTTGAAGTTGAAATTTAGTATACCTCTTTCCACTTCATGTTCTCCTGATATATTTGCCAAAATCCAGCAAAAATTTTCAGAATGTACAGAATTGGGCTTTGTAACAGGAGAACATGCCGTCGAAAGAGATGGCGCAAAGTAACGTCTCCGGAGAGCAAATCAAAGAGCGAGATGTGGCGCAGATGTTTCGAGACAGTGACAGATTAACGAAGAGACGCAGAATTTTCGAACGCCTCTTGAAAGGCCTGCGCCTCTTATTTGCAACTTTAAGTCGATGCCTTTGAAGCTGAAATTTAGTATACCTCTTTCCACTTCATGTTCTCCTGATATATTGGCCAAAATCTGGCGAAAATTTTCCGAATGCACAAAATTGGGCTTTGTAACAGGAGAACATGCCGTCGATTCAGATGGCACAAAGTAACGTCTCCGGAGAACAAATCAAAGAGCGAGGAGTTGGGCAGACGTTTCGAGACAGTGACTGTTTAACGAAGAAACGCAGAATTTTCGAACGCCTCTTGAAAGGCCTGCGCCTCTGATTTGCAACTTTAAGGCGATGCCTTTGAAGCTGAAATTTAGTATGCCTCTTTCCACTTCACGTTCTCCTGATATATTGGCCAAAATCTGGCGAAAATTTTCAGAATCCACAGAATTGGGCTTTGTAACAGGAGCACATGCCGTCGAAAGAGATGGCACAAAGTAACGTCTCCGGAGGACCAATCAATGAGCGAGAAGTGGCGCAGATGTTTCGCGACAGTGACTGTTTAACGAAGAGTCGCACAATTATCGAACGTCTCTTGAAAGGCCTGCGCCTCTGATTTGATACTTTTAAGCGATGCCTTTGAAGTTGAAATTTAGTATACCTCTTTCCACTTCATGTTCTCCTGATATATTGGCCAAAATCTGGCGAAAATTTTCAGAATGCACAGAATTGGGCTTTGTAACAGGAGAACATGCCGTCGAAAGAGATGGCACAAAGTAACGTCTCCGGAGGGCAAATCAATGAGCGAGAAGTGGCGCAGATGTTTCGAGACAGTGACTGTTTAACGAAGAGTCGCACAATTTTCGAACGCCTCTTGAAAGGCCTGCGCCTCTTATTTGCAACTTTAAGGCGATGCCTTTGAAGCTGAAATTTAGTATACCTCTTTCCACTTCATGTTCTCCTGATATATTGGCCAAAATCTGGCGAAAATTTTCAGAATGCACAGAATTGGGCGTTGTAACAGGAGAACATGCCGTCGAAAGAGATGGCACAAAGTAACGTCTCCGGATAGCAAATCAAAGAGCGAGATGTGGCGCAGATGTTTCGAGACAGTGACTGTTTAACGAAGAGTCGCACAATTTTCGAACGCCTCTTGAAAGGCCTGCGCCTCTTATTTGCAACTTTAAGGCGATGCCTTTGAAGCTGAAATTTAGTATACCTCTTTCCACTTCATGTTCTTCTGATATATTGGCCAAAATCTGGCGAAAATTTTCAGAATGCACAGAATTGGGCGTTGTAACAGGAGAATATGCCGTCGAAAGAGATGGCACAAAGTAACGTCTCCGGATAGCAAATCAAAGAGCGAAATGTGGGGCAGATGTTTCGAGACAGTGACAGATTAACGAAGAGACGCAGAATTTTCGAACGCCTCTTGAAAGGCCTGCGCCTCTTATTTGCAACTTTAAGGCGATGCCTTTGAAGCTGAAATTTAGTATTCCTCTTTCCACTTCATGTTCTCCTGATATATTGGCCAAAATCTGGCGAAAATTTTCAGAATGCACAGAATTGGGCGTTGTAACAGGAGAACATGCCGTCGAAAGAGATGCCACAAAGTAACGTCTCCGGATAGCAAATCAAAGAGCGAGATGTGGCGCAGATGTTTCGAGACAGTGACAGATTAACGAAGAGACGCAGAATTTTCGAACGCCTCTTGAAAGGTCTGCGCCTCTTATTTGCAACTTTAAGGCGATGCCTTTGAAGCTGAAATTTAGTATACCTCTTTCCACTTCATGTTCTCCTGATATATTGGCCAAAATCTGGCGAAAATTTTCCGAATGCACAAAATTGGGCTTTGTTACAGGAGAACATGCCGTCGAAAGAGATGGAACAATATAACGTCTCCGGACAGCAAACGAAGGAGCGAGAAGTGGCGCAGGTGTTTCGAGACAGTGACTGTTTCACGAAGAGACGCAGAATTTTCGAAAGCCTCTTGACAGGCCTGCGCCTCTTAATTGCAACTTTAAGGCGATGCCTTTGAAGCTGAAATTTAGTATACCTCTTTCCACTTCATGTTCTCCTGATATATTGGCCAAAATCTGGCGAAAATTTTCCGAATGCACAAAATTGGGCTTTGTAACAGGAGAACATGCCGTCGAAAGAGATGGAACAATATAACGTCTCCGGACAGCAAACGAAGGAGCGAGAAGTGGCGCAGGTGTTTCGAGACAGTGACTGTTTCACGAAGAGACGCAGAATTTTCGAAAGCCTCTTGAAAGGCCTGCGCCTCTTAATTGCAACTTTAAGGCGATGCCTTTGATGCTGAAATTTAGTATACCTCTTTCCACTTCATTTTCTCCTGATTTATTGGCGAAAATCTGGCGAAAATTTTCAGAATGCACAGAATTGGGCTTTGTAACAGGAGAACATCCCGTCGAAAGAGATGGCACAAAGTAACGTCTCCGGAGGGCAAATCAATGAGCGAGAAGTGGCGCAGATGTTTCGAGACAGTTACTGTTTAACGAAGAGATGCAGAATTTTCGAACGCCTCTTAAAAGGCCTGCGCCTCTTATTTGATACTTTTAAGCGATGCCTTTGAAGCTGAAATTTAGTATACCTCTTTCCACTTCATTTTCTCCTGATTTATTGGCCAAAATCTGGCGAAAATTTCGAGAATACACAAAATTGGGCTTTGTAACAGGAGAACATGCCGTCGAAAGAGATGGAACAAAGTATTGTCTCCGGAGAGCAAATCAAAGAGCGAGAAGTGGCGCAGATGTTTCGAGACAGTGACTGTTTAACGAAGAGTCGCACCATTTTCGAACGCCTCTTGAAAGGCCTGCGCCTCTGATTTGATACTTTTAAGCGATGCCTTTGAAGCTGAAATTTAGTATACCCCTTTCCACTTCACGTTCTCCTGATATATTGGCCAAAATCTGGCGAAAATTTTCAGAATCCACAGAATTGGGCTTTGTAACAGGAGAACATGCCGTCGAAAGAGATGGCACAAAGTAACGTCTCCGGAGGACAAATCAATGAGCGAGAAGTGGCGCAGATGTTTCGCGACAGTGACTGTTTAACGAAGAGTCGCACAATTATCGAACGCCTCTTGAAAGGCATGCGCCTCTGATTTGATACTTTTAAGCGATGCCTTTGAAGTTGAAATTTAGTATACCTCTTTCCACTTCATGTTCTCCTGATATATTTGCCAAAATCCAGCAAAAATTTTCAGAATGTACAGAATTGGGCTTTGTAACAGGAGAACATGCCGTCGAAAGAGATGGCGCAAAGTAACGTCTCCGGAGAGCAAATCAAAGAGCGAGATGTGGCGCAGATGTTTCGAGACAGTGACAGATTAACGAAGAGACGCAGAATTTTCGAACGCCTCTTGAAAGGCCTGCGCCTCTTATTTGCAACTTTAAGTCGATGCCTTTGAAGCTGAAATTTAGTATACCTCTTTCCACTTCATGTTCTCCTGATATATTGGCCAAAATCTGGCGAAAATTTTCAGAATGCACAGAATTGGGCTTTGTAACAGGAGAACATGCCGTCGAAAGAGATGGCACAAAGTAACGTCTCCGGAGGGCAAATCAATGAGCGAGAAGTGGCGCAGATGTTTCGAGACAGTGACTGTTTAACGAAGACACGCAGAATTTTCGAACGCCTCTTGAAAGGCCTGCGCCTCTTAATTGCAACTTTAAGGCGATGCCTTTGAAGCTGAAATTTAGTATACCTCTTTCCACTTCATGTTCTCCTGATATATTGGCCAAAATCTGGCGAAAATTTTCCGAATGCACAAAATTGGGCTTTGTAACAGGAGAACATGCCGTCGAAAGAGATGGAACAATATAACGTCTCCGGACAGCAAACGAAGGAGCGAGAAGTGGCGCAGGTGTTTCGAGACAGTGACTGTTTCACGAAGAGACGCAGAATTTTCGAAAGCCTCTTGAAAGGCCTGCGCCTCTTAATTGCAACTTTAAGGCGATGCCTTTGAAGCTGAAATTTAGTATACCTCTTTCCACTTCATGTTCTCCTGATATATTGGCCAAAATCTAGCGAAAATTTTCAGAATGCATAACATTGGGCTTTGTAACAGGAGAACATGCCGTCGAAAGAGATGGCACAAAGTAACGTGTCCGGAGAGCAAATCAAAGAGCGAGATGTGGCGCAGATGTTTCGAGACAGTGACTGATTAACGAAGAGACGCAGAATCTTCGAACACCTCTTGAAAGGCCTGCGCCTCTTATTTGCAACTTTAAGGCGATGCCTTTGAATCTGAAATTTAGTATACCTCTTTCCACTTCATTTTCTCCTGATTTATTGACGAAAATCTGGCGAAAATTTCGAGAATACACAAAATTGGGCTTTGTAACAGGAGAACATGCCGTCGAAAGAGATGGAACAAAGTAATGTCTCCGGAGAACAAATCAAAGAGCGAGAAGTGGCGCAGATGTTTCGAGACAGTGACTGTTTAACGAAGAGTCGCACCATTTTCGAACGCCTCTTGAAAGGCCTGCGCCTCTGATTTGATACTTTTAAGCGATGCCTTTGAAGCTGAAATTTAGTATACCCCTTTCCACTTCATGTTCTCCTGATATATTGGCCAAAATCTAGCGAAAATTTTCAGAATGCACAAAATTGGGCTTTGTAAAAGGAGAACATGCCGTCGATTCAGATGGCACAAAGTAACGTCTCCGGAGAACAAATCAAAGAGCGAGAAGTGGCGCAGACGTTTCGCGACAGTGACTGTTTAACGAAGAGTCGCACAATTATCGAACGCCTCTTGAAAGGCATGCGCCTCTGATTTGATACTTTTAAGCGATGCCTTTGAAGTTGAAATTTAGTATACCTCTTTCCACTTCATGTTCTCCTGATATATTTGCCAAAATCCAGCAAAAATTTTCAGAATGTACAGAATTGGGCTTTGTAACAGGAGAACATGCCGTCGAAAGAGATGGCGCAAAGTAACGTCTCCGGAGAGCAAATCAAAGGGCGAGATGTGGCGCAGATGTTTCGAGACAGTGACAGATTAACGAAGAGACGCAGAATTTTCGAACGCCTCTTGAAAGGCCTGCGCCTCTTATTTGCAACTTTAAGGCGATGCCTTTGAAGCTGAAATTTAGTATACCTCTTTCCACTTCATGTTCTCCTGATATATTGGCCAAAATCTGGCGAAAATTTTCAGAATGCACAGAATTGGGCTTTGTAACAGGAGAACATGCCGTCGAAAGAGATGGCACAAAGTAACGTCTCCGGAGGGCAAATCAATGAGCGAGAAGTGGCGCAGATGTTTCGAGACAGTGACTGTTTAACGAAGAGTCGCACAATTTTCGAACGCCTCTTGAAAGGCCTGCGCCTCTTATTTGCAACTTTAAGGCGATGCCTTTGAAGCTGAAATTTAGTATACCTCTTTCCACTTCATGTTCTCCTGATATATTGGCCAAAATCTGGCGAAAATTTTCAGAATGCACAGAATTGGGCGTTGTAACAGGAGAACATGCCGTCGAAAGAGATGGCACAAAGTAACGTCTCCGGATAGCAAATCAAAGAGCGAGATGTGGCGCAGATGTTTCGAGACAGTGACTGTTTAACGAAGAGTCGCACAATTTTCGAACGCCTCTTGAAAGGCCTGCGCCTCTTATTTGCAACTTTAAGGCGATGCCTTTGAAGCTGAAATTTAGTATACCTCTTTCCACTTCATGTTCTTCTGATATATTGGCCAAAATCTGGCGAAAATTTTCAGAATGCACAGAATTGGGCGTTGTAACAGGAGAATATGCCGTCGAAAGAGATGGCACAAAGTAACGTCTCCGGATAGCAAATCAAAGAGCGAGATGTGGCGCAGATGTTTCGAGACAGTGACTCTTTAACGAAGAGTCGCACAATTTTCGAACGCCTCTGGAAAGGCCTGCGCCTCTTATTTGCAACTTTAAGGCGATGCCTTTGAAGCTGAAATTTAGTATACCTCCTTCCACTTCATGTTCTCCTGATATATTGGCCAAAATCTGGCGAAAATTTTCCGATTGCGCAAAATTGGTCTTTGTAACAGGAGAACATGCCGTCGATAGAGATGGCACAAAGTAACGTCTCCGGAGGGCAAATCAAAGAGCGAGATGTGGCGCAGATGTTTCGAGACAGTGACTCTTTAACGAAGAGTCGCACAATTTTCGAACGCCTCTGGAAAGGCCTGCACCTCTTATTTGCAACTTTAAGGCGATGCCTTTGAAGCTGAAATTTAGTATACCTCCTTCCACTTCATGTTCTCCTGATATATTGGCCAAAATCTGGCGAAAATTTTCAGAATGCACAGAATTGGGCTTTGTAACAGGAGAACATGCCGTCGAAAGAGATGGCACAAAGTAACGTCTCCGGAGAGCAAATCAAAGAGCAGGAAGTGGCGCAGATGTTTCAAGACAGTGACTGTTTAACGAAGACACGCAGAATTTTCGAACGCCTCTTGAAAGGCCTGCGCCTCTTAATTGCAACTTTAAGGCGATGCCTTTGAAGCTGAAATTTAGTATACCTCTTTCCACTTCATGTTCTCCTGATATATTGGCCAAAATCTGGCGAAAATTTTCCGAATGCACAAAATTGGGCTTTGTAACAGGAGAACATGCCGTCGAAAGAGATGGAACAATATAACGTCTCCGGACAGCAAACGAAGGAGCGAGAAGTGGCGCAGGTGTTTCGAGACAGTGACTGTTTCACGAAGAGACGCAGAATTTTCGAAAGCCTCTTGAAAGGCCTGCGCCTCTTAATTGCAACTTTAAGGCGATGCCTTTGAAGCTGAAATTTAGTATACCTCTTTCCACTTCATGTTCTCCTGATATATTGGCCAAAATCTAGCGAAAATTTTCAGAATGCACAACATTGGGCTTTGTAACAGGAGAACATGCCGTCGAAAGAGATGGCACAAAGTAACGTCTCCGGAGAGCAAATCAAAGAGCGAGAAGTGGCGCAGGTGTTTCGAGACAGTGACTGTTTAACGAAGACATGCAGAATTTTCGAACGCCTCTTGAAAGGCCTGCGCCTCTTATTTGATACTTTTAAGCGATGCCTTTGAAGCTGAAATTTAGTATACCCCTTTCCACTTCATGTTCTCCTGATATATTGGCCAAAATCTAGCGAAAATTTTCAGAATGCATAAAATTGGGCTTTGTAACAGGAGAACATGCCGTCGAAAGAGATGGCACAAAGTAACGTGTCCGGAGAGCAAATCAAAGAGCGAGATGTGGCGCAGATGTTTCGAGACAGTGACTGATTAACGAAGAGACGCAGAATCTTCGAACACCTCTTGAAAGGCCTGCGCCTCTTATTTGCAACTTTAAGGCGATGCCTTTGAATCTGAAATTTAGTATACCTCTTTCCACTTCATTTTCTCCTGATTTATTGACGAAAATCTGGCGAAAATTTCGAGAATACACAAAATTGGGCTTTGTAACAGGAGAACATGCCGTCGAAAGAGATGGAACAAAGTATTGTCTCCGGAGAGCAAATCAAAGAGCGAGAAGTGGCGCAGATGTTTCGAGACAGTGACTGTTTAACGAAGAGTCGCACCATTTTCGAACGCCTCTTGAAAGGCCTGCGCCTCTGATTTGATACTTTTAAGCGATGCCTTTGAAGCTGAAATTTAGTATACCCCTTTCCACTTCACGTTCTCCTGATATATTGGCCAAAATCTGGCGAAAATTTTCAGAATCCACAGAATTGGGCTTTGTAACAGGAGAACATGCCGTCGAAAGAGATGGCACAAAGTAACGTCTCCGGAGGACAAATCAATGAGCGAGAAGTGGCGCAGATGTTTCGCGACAGTGACTGTTTAACGAAGAGTCGCACAATTATCGAACGCCTCTTGAAAGGCATGCGCCTCTGATTTGATACTTTTAAGCGATGCCTTTGAAGTTGAAATTTAGTATACCTCTTTCCACTTCATGTTCTCCTGATATATTTGCCAAAATCCAGCAAAAATTTTCAGAATGTACAGAATTGGGCTTTGTAACAGGAGAACATGCCGTCGAAAGAGATGGCGCAAAGTAACGTCTCCGGAGAGCAAATCAAAGAGCGAGATGTGGCGCAGATGTTTCGAGACAGTGACAGATTAACGAAGAGACGCAGAATTTTCGAACGCCTCTTGAAAGGCCTGCGCCTCTTATTTGCAACTTTAAGTCGATGCCTTTGAAGCTGAAATTTAGTATACCTCTTTCCACTTCATGTTCTCCTGATATATTGGCCAAAATCTGGCGAAAATTTTCAGAATGCACAGAATTGGGCTTTGTAACAGGAGAACATGCCGTCGAAAGAGATGGCACAAAGTAACGTCTCCGGAGGGCAAATCAATGAGCGAGAAGTGGCGCAGATGTTTCGAGACAGTGACTGTTTAACGAAGACACGCAGAATTTTCGAACGCCTCTTGAAAGGCCTGCGCCTCTTAATTGCAACTTTAAGGCGATGCCTTTGAAGCTGAAATTTAGTATACCTCTTTCCACTTCATGTTCTCCTGATATATTGGCCAAAATCTGGCGAAAATTTTCCGAATGCACAAAATTGGGCTTTGTAACAGGAGAACATGCCGTCGAAAGAGATGGAACAATATAACGTCTCCGGACAGCAAACGAAGGAGCGAGAAGTGGCGCAGGTGTTTCGAGACAGTGACTGTTTCACGAAGAGACGCAGAATTTTCGAAAGCCTCTTGAAAGGCCTGCGCCTCTTAATTGCAACTTTAAGGCGATGCCTTTGAAGCTGAAATTTAGTATACCTCTTTCCACTTCATGTTCTCCTGATATATTGGCCAAAATCTAGCGAAAATTTTCAGAATGCATAACATTGGGCTTTGTAACAGGAGAACATGCCGTCGAAAGAGATGGCACAAAGTAACGTGTCCGGAGAGCAAATCAAAGAGCGAGATGTGGCGCAGATGTTTCGAGACAGTGACTGATTAACGAAGAGACGCAGAATCTTCGAACACCTCTTGAAAGGCCTGCGCCTCTTATTTGCAACTTTAAGGCGATGCCTTTGAATCTGAAATTTAGTATACCTCTTTCCACTTCATTTTCTCCTGATTTATTGACGAAAATCTGGCGAAAATTTCGAGAATACACAAAATTGGGCTTTGTAACAGGAGAACATGCCGTCGAAAGAGATGGAACAAAGTAATGTCTCCGGAGAACAAATCAAAGAGCGAGAAGTGGCGCAGATGTTTCGAGACAGTGACTGTTTAACGAAGAGTCGCACCATTTTCGAACGCCTCTTGAAAGGCCTGCGCCTCTGATTTGATACTTTTAAGCGATGCCTTTGAAGCTGAAATTTAGTATACCCCTTTCCACTTCATGTTCTCCTGATATATTGGCCAAAATCTAGCGAAAATTTTCAGAATGCACAAAATTGGGCTTTGTAAAAGGAGAACATGCCGTCGATTCAGATGGCACAAAGTAACGTCTCCGGAGAACAAATCAAAGAGCGAGAAGTGGCGCAGACGTTTCGCGACAGTGACTGTTTAACGAAGAGTCGCACAATTATCGAACGCCTCTTGAAAGGCATGCGCCTCTGATTTGATACTTTTAAGCGATGCCTTTGAAGTTGAAATTTAGTATACCTCTTTCCACTTCATGTTCTCCTGATATATTTGCCAAAATCCAGCAAAAATTTTCAGAATGTACAGAATTGGGCTTTGTAACAGGAGAACATGCCGTCGAAAGAGATGGCGCAAAGTAACGTCTCCGGAGAGCAAATCAAAGGGCGAGATGTGGCGCAGATGTTTCGAGACAGTGACAGATTAACGAAGAGACGCAGAATTTTCGAACGCCTCTTGAAAGGCCTGCGCCTCTTATTTGCAACTTTAAGGCGATGCCTTTGAAGCTGAAATTTAGTATACCTCTTTCCACTTCATGTTCTCCTGATATATTGGCCAAAATCTGGCGAAAATTTTCAGAATGCACAGAATTGGGCTTTGTAACAGGAGAACATGCCGTCGAAAGAGATGGCACAAAGTAACGTCTCCGGAGGGCAAATCAATGAGCGAGAAGTGGCGCAGATGTTTCGAGACAGTGACTGTTTAACGAAGAGTCGCACAATTTTCGAACGCCTCTTGAAAGGCCTGCGCCTCTTATTTGCAACTTTAAGGCGATGCCTTTGAAGCTGAAATTTAGTATACCTCTTTCCACTTCATGTTCTCCTGATATATTGGCCAAAATCTGGCGAAAATTTTCAGAATGCACAGAATTGGGCGTTGTAACAGGAGAACATGCCGTCGAAAGAGATGGCACAAAGTAACGTCTCCGGATAGCAAATCAAAGAGCGAGATGTGGCGCAGATGTTTCGAGACAGTGACTGTTTAACGAAGAGTCGCACAATTTTCGAACGCCTCTTGAAAGGCCTGCGCCTCTTATTTGCAACTTTAAGGCGATGCCTTTGAAGCTGAAATTTAGTATACCTCTTTCCACTTCATGTTCTTCTGATATATTGGCCAAAATCTGGCGAAAATTTTCAGAATGCACAGAATTGGGCGTTGTAACAGGAGAATATGCCGTCGAAAGAGATGGCACAAAGTAACGTCTCCGGATAGCAAATCAAAGAGCGAGATGTGGCGCAGATGTTTCGAGACAGTGACTCTTTAACGAAGAGTCGCACAATTTTCGAACGCCTCTGGAAAGGCCTGCGCCTCTTATTTGCAACTTTAAGGCGATGCCTTTGAAGCTGAAATTTAGTATACCTCCTTCCACTTCATGTTCTCCTGATATATTGGCCAAAATCTGGCGAAAATTTTCCGATTGCGCAAAATTGGTCTTTGTAACAGGAGAACATGCCGTCGATAGAGATGGCACAAAGTAACGTCTCCGGAGGGCAAATCAAAGAGCGAGATGTGGCGCAGATGTTTCGAGACAGTGACTCTTTAACGAAGAGTCGCACAATTTTCGAACGCCTCTGGAAAGGCCTGCACCTCTTATTTGCAACTTTAAGGCGATGCCTTTGAAGCTGAAATTTAGTATACCTCCTTCCACTTCATGTTCTCCTGATATATTGGCCAAAATCTGGCGAAAATTTTCAGAATGCACAGAATTGGGCTTTGTAACAGGAGAACATGCCGTCGAAAGAGATGGCACAAAGTAACGTCTCCGGAGAGCAAATCAAAGAGCAGGAAGTGGCGCAGATGTTTCAAGACAGTGACTGTTTAACGAAGACACGCAGAATTTTCGAACGCCTCTTGAAAGGCCTGCGCCTCTTAATTGCAACTTTAAGGCGATGCCTTTGAAGCTGAAATTTAGTATACCTCTTTCCACTTCATGTTCTCCTGATATATTGGCCAAAATCTGGCGAAAATTTTCCGAATGCACAAAATTGGGCTTTGTAACAGGAGAACATGCCGTCGAAAGAGATGGAACAATATAACGTCTCCGGACAGCAAACGAAGGAGCGAGAAGTGGCGCAGGTGTTTCGAGACAGTGACTGTTTCACGAAGAGACGCAGAATTTTCGAAAGCCTCTTGAAAGGCCTGCGCCTCTTAATTGCAACTTTAAGGCGATGCCTTTGAAGCTGAAATTTAGTATACCTCTTTCCACTTCATGTTCTCCTGATATATTGGCCAAAATCTAGCGAAAATTTTCAGAATGCACAACATTGGGCTTTGTAACAGGAGAACATGCCGTCGAAAGAGATGGCACAAAGTAACGTCTCCGGAGAGCAAATCAAAGAGCGAGAAGTGGCGCAGGTGTTTCGAGACAGTGACTGTTTAACGAAGACATGCAGAATTTTCGAACGCCTCTTGAAAGGCCTGCGCCTCTTATTTGATACTTTTAAGCGATGCCTTTGAAGCTGAAATTTAGTATACCCCTTTCCACTTCATGTTCTCCTGATATATTGGCCAAAATCTAGCGAAAATTTTCAGAATGCATAAAATTGGGCTTTGTAACAGGAGAACATGCCGTCGAAAGAGATGGCACAAAGTAACGTGTCCGGAGAGCAAATCAAAGAGCGAGATGTGGCGCAGATGTTTCGAGACAGTGACTGATTAACGAAGAGACGCAGAATCTTCGAACACCTCTTGAAAGGCCTGCGCCTCTTATTTGCAACTTTAAGGCGATGCCTTTGAATCTGAAATTTAGTATACCTCTTTCCACTTCATTTTCTCCTGATTTATTGACGAAAATCTGGCGAAAATTTCGAGAATACACAAAATTGGGCTTTGTAACAGGAGAACATGCCGTCGAAAGAGATGGAACAAAGTAATGTCTCCGGAGAACAAATCAAAGAGCGAGAAGTGGCGCAGATGTTTCGAGACAGTGACTGTTTAACGAAGAGTCGCACCATTTTCGAACGCCTCTTGAAAGGCCTGCGCCTCTGATTTGATACTTTTAAGCGATGCCTTTGAAGCTGAAATTTAGTATACCCCTTTCCACTTCATGTTCTCCTGATATATTGGCCAAAATCTAGCGAAAATTTTCAGAATGCACAGAATTGGGCGTTGTAACAGGAGAACATGCCGTCGAAAGAGATGGCACAAAGTAACGTCTCCGGATAGCAAATCAAAGAGCGAGATGTGGCGCAGATGTTTCGAGACAGTGACTGTTTAACGAAGAGTCGCACAATTTTCGAACGCCTCTTGAAAGGCCTGCGCCTCTTATTTGCAACTTTAAGGCGATGCCTTTGAAGCTGAAATTTAGTATACCTCTTTCCACTTCATGTTCTTCTGATATATTGGCCAAAATCTGGCGAAAATTTTCAGAATGCACAGAATTGGGCGTTGTAACAGGAGAATATGCCGTCGAAAGAGATGGCACAAAGTAACGTCTCCGGATAGCAAATCAAAGAGCGAGATGTGGCGCAGATGTTTCGAGACAGTGACTCTTTAACGAAGAGTCGCACAATTTTCGAACGCCTCTGGAAAGGCCTGCGCCTCTTATTTGCAACTTTAAGGCGATGCCTTTGAAGCTGAAATTTAGTATACCTCCTTCCACTTCATGTTCTTCTGATATATTGGCCAAAATCTGGCGAAAATTTTCCGATTGCGCAAAATTGGTCTTTGTAACAGGAGAACATGCCGTCGATAGAGATGGCACAAAGTAACGTCTCCGGAGGGCAAATCAAAGAGCGAGATGTGGCGCAGATGTTTCGAGACAGTGACTCTTTAACGAAGAGTCGCACAATTTTCGAACGCCTCTGGAAAGGCCTGCACCTCTTATTTGCAACTTTAAGGCGATGCCTTTGAAGCTGAAATTTAGTATACCTCCTTCCACTTCATGTTCTCCTGATATATTGGCCAAAATCTGGCGAAAATTTTCAGAATGCACAGAATTGGGCTTTGTAACAGGAGAACATGCCGTCGAAAGAGATGGCACAAAGTAACGTCTCCGGAGGGCAAATCAATGAGCGAGAAGTGGCGCAGATGTTTCGAGACAGTGACTGTTTAACGAAGAGTCGCACAATTTTCGAACGCCTCTTGAACGGCCTGCGCCTCTTATTTGCAACTTTAAGGCGATGCCTTTGAAGCTGAAATTTAGTATACCTCTTTCCACTTCATGTTCTCCTGATATATTGGCCAAAATCTGGCGAAAATTTTCCGATTGCGCAAAATTGGTCTTTGTAACAGGAGAACATGCCGTCGATAGAGATGGCACAAAGTAACGTCTCCGGAGAGCAAATCAAAGAGCAGGAAGTGGCGCAGATGTTTCAAGACAGTGACTGTTTAACGAAGACACGCAGAATTTTCGAACGCCTCTTGAAAGGCCTGCGCCTCTTAATTGCAACTTTAAGGCGATGCCTTTGAAGCTGAAATTTAGTATACCTCTTTCCACTTCATGTTCTCCTGATATATTGGCCAAAATCTGGCGAAAATTTTCCGAATGCACAAAATTGGGCTTTGTAACAGGAGAACATGCCGTCGAAAGAGATGGAACAATATAACGTCTCCGGACAGCAAACGAAGGAGCGAGAAGTGGCGCAGGTGTTTCGAGACAGTGACTGTTTCACGAAGAGACGCAGAATTTTCGAAAGCCTCTTGAAAGGCCTGCGCCTCTTAATTGCAACTTTAAGGCGATGCCTTTGAAGCTGAAATTTAGTATACCTCTTTCCACTTCATGTTCTCCTGATATATTGGCCAAAATCTAGCGAAAATTTTCAGAATGCACAACATTGGGCTTTGTAACAGGAGAACATGCCGTCGAAAGAGATGGCACAAAGTAACGTCTCCGGAGAGCAAATCAAAGAGCGAGAAGTGGCGCAGGTGTTTCGAGACAGTGACTGTTTAACGAAGACATGCAGAATTTTCGAACGCCTCTTGAAAGGCCTGCGCCTCTTATTTGATACTTTTAAGCGATGCCTTTGAAGCTGAAATTTAGTATACCCCTTTCCACTTCATGTTCTCCTGATATATTGGCCAAAATCTAGCGAAAATTTTCAGAATGCATAAAATTGGGCTTTGTAACAGGAGAACATGCCGTCGAAAGAGATGGCACAAAGTAACGTGTCCGGAGAGCAAATCAAAGAGCGAGATGTGGCGCAGATGTTTCGAGACCGTGACTGATTAACGAAGAGACGCAGAATCTTCGAACACCTCTTGAAAGGCCTGCGCCTCTTATTTGCAACTTTAAGGCGATGCCTTTGAATCTGAAATTTAGTATACCTCTTTCCACTTCATTTTCTCCTGATTTATTGACGAAAATCTGGCGAAAATTTCGAGAATACACAAAATTGGGCTTTGTAACAGGAGAACATGTCGTCGAAAGAGATGGAACAAGTAATGTCTCCGGAGAACAAATCAAAGAGCGAGAAGTGGCGCAGGTGTTTCGAGACAGTGACTGTTTAAAGAAGACATGCAGAATATTCGTATGCCTCTTGAAAGGCCTGCGCCTCTTATTTGATACTTTTAAGCGATGCCTTTGAAGCTGAAATTTAGTATACCTCTTTCCACTTCATTTTCTCCTGATTTATTGACGAAAATCTGGCGAAAATTTCGAGAATACATAAAATTGGGCTTTGTAACAGGAGAACATGCCGTCGAAAGAGATGGAACAAAGTAATGTCTCCGGAGAACAAATCAAAGAGCGAGAAGTGGCGCAGGTGTTTCGAGACAGTGACTGTTTCACGAAGAGACGGAGAATTTTCGAAAGCCTCTTGAAAGGCCTGCGCCTCTTATTTGCAACTTTAAGGCGATGCCTTTGAAGCTGAAATTTAGTATACCTCTTTTGACTTCATGTTCTCCTGATATATTGGCCAAAATCTGGCGAAAATTTTCAGAATGCACAAAATTGGGCTTTGTAACAGGAGAACATGCCGTCGAAAGAGATGGCACAAAGTAACGTCTCCGGAGGGCAAATCAATGAGCGCGAAGTGGCGCAGATGTTTCGCGACAGTGACTGTTTAACGAAGAGTCGCACAATTATCGAACGCCTCTTGAAAGGCCTGCGCTTCTGATTTGATACTTTTAAGCGATGCCTTTGAAGTTGAAATTTAGTATACCTCTTTCCACTTCATGTTCTCCTGATATATTGGCCAAAATCTAGCAAAAATTTTCAGAATGCACAGAATTGGGCTTTGTAACAGGAGAACATGCCGTCGAAAGAGATGGCACAAAGTAACGTCTCCGGAGAGCAAATCAAAGAGCGAGATGTGGCGCAGATGTTTCGAGACAGTGACAGATTAACGAAGAGACGCAGAATTTTCGAACGCCTCTTGAAAGGCCTGCGCCTCTTAATTGCAACGTTTAAGGCGATGCCTTTGAAGCTGAAATTTAGTATACCTCTTTCCACTTCATGTTCTCCTTATATATTGGCCAAAATCTAGCGAAAATTTTCAGAATGCACAGAATTGGGCTTTGTAACAGGAGAACATGCCGTCGAAAGAGATGGCACAAAGTAACGTCTCCGGAGGGCAAATCAATGAGCGAGAAGTGGCGCAGATGTTTCGAGACAGTGACTGTTTAACGAAGAGTCGCACAATTTTCGAACGCCTCTTGAAAGGCCTGCGCCTCTTATTTGCAACTTTAAGGCGATGCCTTTGAAGCTGAAATTTAGTATACCTCTTTCCACTTCATATTCTCCTGATATATTGGCCAAAATCTGGCGAAAATTTTCCGATTGCGCAAAATTGGTCTTTGTAACAGGAGAACATGCCGTCGATAGAGATGGCACAAAGTAACGTCTCCGGAGAGCAAATCAAAGAGCAGGAAGTGGCGCAGATGTTTCAAGACAGTGACTGTTTAACGAAGACACGCAGAATTTTCGAACGCCTCTTGAAAGGCCTGCGCCTCTTAATTGCAACTTTAAGGCGATGCTTTGAAGCTGAAATTTAGTATACCTCTTTCCACTTCATGTTTCTCCTGATATATTGGCCAACATCTAGCGAAAATTTTCAGAATGCACAACATTGGGCTTTGTAACAGGAGAACATGCCGTCGAAAGAGGTGGCACAAAGTAACGTTTCCGGAGAGCAAATCAAGGAGCGAGAAGTGGCGCAGGTGTTTCGAGACAGTGACTGTTTAACGAAGAGATGCAGAATTTTCGAACGCCTCTTGATAGGCCTGCGCCTCTTATTTGATACTTTTAAGCGATGCCTTTGAAGTTGATATTTAGTATACCTCTTTCCACTTCATGTTTCCTGATATATTGGCCAAAATCTAGCAAAAATTTTCAGAATGCACAGAATTGGGCTTTGTAACAGGAGAACATGCCGTCGAAAGAGATGGCACAAAGTAACGTCTCCGGAGGGCAAATCAATGAGCGAGAAGTGGCGCAGATGTTTCGAGCCAGTGACTGTTTAACGAAGAGTCGCACAATTTTCGAACGCCTCTTGAAAGGCCTGCGCCTCTTATTTGCAAGTTTAAGGCGATGCCTTTGATGCTGAAATTAAGTATACCTCTTTCCACTTCATGTTCTCCTGATATATTGGCCAAAATCTGGCGAAAATTTGCAGAATGCACAGAATTGGGCGTTGTAACAGGAGAACATGCCGTCGAAAGAGATGGCACAATGTAACGTCTCCGAGAGCAAATCAAAAAGCGAGAAGTGGCGCAGATGTTCGAGACAGTGACTTTTTAACGAAGACACGCAGAATTTTCGAACGCCTCTTGAAAGGCCTGCGCCTCTTAATTGCAACTTTAAGGCGATGCCTTTGAAGCTGAAATTTAGTATACCTCTTTCCACTTCATGTTCTCCTGATATATTGGCCAAAATCTGGCGAAAATTTTCCGAATGCACAAAATTGGGCTTTGTAACAGGAGAACATGCCGTCGATTCAGATGGCACAAAGTAACGTCTCCGGAGAACAAATCAAAGAGCGAGAAGTGGCGCAGACGTTTGGAGACAGTGACTGTTTAACGAGGAAACGCAGAATTTTCGAACGACTCTTGAAAGGCCTGCGCCTCTTATTTGCAACTTTAAGGCGATGCCTGTGAAGCTGAAATTTAGTATACCTCTTTCCACTTCATGTTCTCCTGATATATTGGCCAAAATCTAGCGAAAATTTTCAGAATGCACAACATTGGGCTTTGTAACAGGAGAACATGCCGTCGAAAGAGATGGCACAAAGTAACGTCTCCGGAGGGCAAATCAATGAGCGCGAAGTGGCGCAGATGTTTCGCGACAGTGACTGTTTAACGAAGAGTCGCACAATTATCGAACGCCTCGTGAAAGGCCTGCGCCTCTGATTTGATACTTTTAAGCGATGCCTTTGAAGTTGAAATTTAGTATACCTCTTTCCACTTCATGTTTTCCTGATATATTTGGCCAAAATCTAGCAAAAATTTTCCGAATGCACAGAATTGGGCTTTGTAACAGGAAAACATGCCGTCGAAAGAGATGGCACAAAGTAACGTCTCCGGAGAGCAAATCAAAGAGCGAGAAGTGGCGCAGATGTTTCGAGACAGTGACTGGTTTAACGAAGAGTCGCACAATTTTCGAACGCCTCTTGAAAGGCCTGCGCCTCTTATTTGCAACTTTAAGGCGATGCCTTTGAAGCTGAAATTTAGTATACCTCTTTCCACTTCATGTTCTCCTGATATATTGGCCAAAATCTAGCGAAAATTTTCAGAATGCACAACATTGGGCTTTGTAACAGGAGAACATGCCGTCGATAGAGATGGCACAAAGTAACGTCTCCGGAGAGCAAATCAAAGAGCAGGAAGTGGCGCAGATGTTTCAAGACAGTGACTGTTTAACGAAGACACGCAGAATTTTCGAACGCCTCTTGAAAGGCCTGCGCCTCTTATTTGCAACTTTAAGGCGATGCCTTTGAAGCTGAAATTTAGTATACCTCTTTCCACTTCATGTTCTCCTGATATATTGGCCAAAATCTAGCGAAAATTTTCAGAATGCACAACATTGGGCTTTGTAACAGGAGAACATGCCGTCGAAAGAGATGGCACAAAGTAACGTCTCCGGAGGGCAAATCAATGAGCGCGAAGTGGCGCAGATGTTTCGCGACAGTGACTGTTTAACGAAGAGTCGCACAATTATCGAACGCCTCGTGAAAGGCCTGCGCCTCTGATTTGATACTTTTAAGCGATGCCTTTGAAGTTGAAATTTAGTATACCTCTTTCCACTTCATGTTTTCCTGATATATTGGCCAAAATCTAGCAAAAATTTTCCGAATGCACAGAATTGGGCTTTGTAACAGGAAAACATGCCGTCGAAAGAGATGGCACAAAGTAACGTCTCCGGAGAGCAAATCAAAGAGCGAGAAGTGGCGCAGATGTTTCGAGACAGTGACTGTTTAACGAAGAGTCGCACAATTTTCGAACGCCTCTTGAAAGGCCTGCGCCTCTTATTTGCAACTTTAAGGCGATGCCTTTGAAGCTGAAATTTAGTATACCTCTTTCCACTTCATGTTCTCCTGATATATTGGCCAAAATCTGGCGAAAATTTTCCGATTGCGCAAAATTGGTCTTTGTAACAGGAGAACATGCCGTCGATAGAGATGGCACAAAGTAACGTCTCCGGAGAGCAAATCAAAGAGCAGGAAGTGGCGCAGATGTTTCAAGACAGTGACTGTTTAACGAAGACACGCAGAATTTTCGAACGCCTCTTGAAAGGCCTGCGCCTCTTAATTGCAACTTTAAGGCGATGCCTTTGAAGCTGAAATTTAGTATACCTCTTTCCACTTCATGTTCTCCTGATATATTGGCCAAAATCTAGCGAAAATTTTCCGAATGCACAAAATTGGGCTTTGTAACAGGAGAGCATGCCGTCGATTCAGATGGCACAAAGTAACGTCTCCGGAGAACAAATCAAAGAGCGAGAAGTGGCGCAGACGTTTGGAGACAGTGACTGTTTAACGAGGAAACGCAGAATTTTCGAACGACTCTTGAAAGGCCTGCGCCTCTTATTTGCAACTTTAAGGCGATGCCTTTGAAGCTGAAATTTAGTATACCTCTTTCCACTTCATGTTCTCCTGATATATTGGCCAAAATCTAGCGAAAATTTTCAGAATGCACAACATTGGGCTTTGTAACAGGAGAACATGCCGTCGATAGAGATGGCACAAAGTAACGTCTCCGGAGAGCAAATCAAAGAGCAGGAAGTGGCGCAGATGTTTCAAGACAGTGACTGTTTAACGAAGACACGCAGAATTTTCGAACGCCTCTTGAAAGGCCTGCGCCTCTTAACTGCAACTTTAAGGCGATGCCTTTGAAGCTGAAATTTAGTATACCTCTTTCCACTTCATGTTCTCCTGATATATTGGCCAAAATCTAGCGAAAATTTTCCGAATGCACAAAATTGGGCTTTGTAACAGGAGAACATGCCGTCGAATCAGATGGCACAAAGTAACGTCTCCGGAGAACAAATCAAAGAGCGAGAAGTGGCGCAGACGTTTGGAGACAGTGACTGTTTAACGAGGAAACCCAGAATTTTCGAACGACTCTTGAAAGGCCTGCGCCTCTTATTTGCAACTTTAAGGCGATGCCTTTGAAGCTGAAATTTAGTATACCTCTTTCCACTTCATGTTCTCCTGATATATTGGCCAAAATCTAGCGAAAATTTTCAGAATGCACAACATTGGGCTTTGTAACAGGAGAACATGCCGTCGATTCAGATGGCACAAAGTAACGTCTCCGGAGAACAAATCAAAGAGCGAGAAGTGGCGCAGGTGTTTCGAGACAGTGATTGTTTAACATCGAGACGCAGAATTTTCGAACGACTCTTGAAAGGCCTGCGCCTCTTATTTGCAACTTTAAGGCGATGCCTTTGAAGCTGAAATTTAGTATACCTCTTTCCACTTCATGTTCTCCTGATATATTGGCCAAAATCTAGCGAAAATTTTCAGAATGCACAGCATTGGGCTTTGTAACAGGAGAACATGCCGTCGAAAGAGGTGGCACAAAGTAACGTTTCCGGAGAGCAAATCAAGGAGCGAGAAGTGGCGCAGGTGTTTCGAGACAGTGACTGTTTAACGAAGAGATGCAGAATTTTCGAACGCCTCTTGAAAGGCCTGCGCCTCTTATTTGCAACTTTAAGGCGATGCCTTTGAAGCTGAAATTTAGTATACCTCTTTCCACTTCATGTTCTCCTGATATATTGGCCAAAATCTGGCGAATATTTTCCGATTGCGCAAAATTGGTCTTTGTAACAGGAGAACATGCCGTCGATAGATATGGCACGAAGTAACGTCTCCGGAGAGCAAATCAAAGAGCGAGATGTGGCGCAGATGTTTCCAGACAGTGACTGTTTAACGAAGACACGCAGAATTTTCGAACGCCTCTTGAAAGTCCTGCGCCTCTTAATTGCAACTTTAAGGCGATGCCTTTGAAGCTGAAATTTAGTATACCTCTTTCCACTTAATGTTCTCCTGATATATTGGCCAAAATCTGGCGAAAATTTTCCGAATGCACAAAATTGGGCTTTGTAACAGGAGAACATGCCGTCGAAAGAGATGGCACAAAGTAACGTCTCCGGAGGGCAAATCAATGAGCGAGAAGTGGCGCAGATGTTTCGAGCCAGTGACTGTTTAACGAAGAGTCGCACAATTTTCGAACGCCTCTTGAAAGGCCTGCGCCTCTTATTTGCAAGTTTAAGGCGATGCCTTTGATGCTGAAATTTAGTATACCTCTTTCCACTTCATGTTCTCCTGATATATTGGCCAAAATCTGGCGAAAATTTTCCGATTGCGCAAAATTGGTCTTTGTAACAGGAGAACATGCCGTCGATAGAGATGGCACAAAGTAACGTCTCCGGAGAGCAAATCAAAGAGCAGGAAGTGGCGCAGATGTTTCCAGACAGTGACTGTTTAACGAAGACACGCAGAATTTTCGAACGCCTCTTGAAAGTCCTGCGCCTCTTAATTGCAACTTTAAGGCGATGCCTTTGAAGCTGAAATTTAGTATACCTCTTTCCACTTCATGTTCTCCTGATATATTGGCCAAAATCTAGCGAAAATTTTCAGAATGCACAACATTGGGCTTTGTAACAGGAGAACATGCCGTCGAAAGAGATGGCACAAAGTAACGTCTCCGGAGAGCAAATCAAAGAGCGAGATGTGGCGCAGATGTTTCCAGACAGTGACTGTTTAACGAAGACACGCAGAATTTTCGAACGCCTCTTGAAAGTCCTGCGCCTCTTAATTGCAACTTTAAGGCGATGCCTTTGAAGCTGAAATTTAGTATACCTCTTTCCACTTCATGTTCTCCTGATATATTGGCCAAAATCTGGCGAAAATTTTCCGAATGCACAAAATTGGGCTTTGTAACAGGAGAACATGCCGTCGAAAGAGATGGCACAAAGTAACGTCTCCGGAGAACAAATCAAAGAGCGAGAAGTGGCGCAGGTGTTTCGAGACAGTGATTGTTTAACATCGAGACGCAGAATTTTCGAACGACTCTTGAAAGGCCTGCGCCTCTTATTTGCAACTTTAAGGCGATGCCTTTGAAGCTGAAATTTAGTATACCTCTTTCCACTTCATGTTCTCCTGATATATTGGCCAAAATCTAGCGAAAATTTTCAGAATGCACAACATTGGGCTTTGTAACAGGAGAACATGCCGTCGAAAGAGATGGCACAAAGTAACGTCTCCGGAGGGCAAATCAATGAGCGCGAAGTGGCGCAGATGTTTCGCGACAGTGACTGTTTAACGAAGAGTCGCACAATTATCGAACGCCTCGTGAAAGGCCTGCGCCTCTGATTTGATACTTTTAAGCGATGCCTTTGAAGTTGAAATTTAGTATACCTCTTTCCACTTCATGTTTTCCTGATATATTGGCCAAAATCTAGCAAAAATTTTCCGAATGCACAGAATTGGGCTTTGTAACAGGAAAACATGCCGTCGAAAGAGATGGCACAAAGTAACGTCTCCGGAGAGCAAATCAAAGAGCGAGAAGTGGCGCAGATGTTTCGAGACAGTGACTGTTTAACGAAGAGTCGCACAATTTTCGAACGCCTCTTGAAAGGCCTGCGCCTCTTATTTGCAACTTTAAGGCGATGCCTTTGAAGCTGATATTTAGTATACCTCTTTCCACTTCATGTTCTCCTGATATATTGGCCAAAATCTGGCGAAAATTTTCCGATTGCGCAAAATTGGTCTTTGTAACAGGAGAACATGCCGTCGATAGAGATGGCACAAAGTAACGTCTCCGGAGAGCAAATCAAAGAGCAGGAAGTGGCGCAGATGTTTCAAGACAGTGACTGTTTAACGAAGACACGCAGAATTTTCGAACGCCTCTTGAAAGGCCTGCGCCTCTTAATTGCAACTTTAAGGCGATGCCTTTGAAGCTGAAATTTAGTATACCTCTTTCCACTTCATGTTCTCCTGATATATTGGCCAAAATCTAGCGAAAATTTTCCGAATGCACAAAATTGGGCTTTGTAACAGGAGAGCATGCCGTCGATTCAGATGGCACAAAGTAACGTCTCCGGAGAACAAATCAAAGAGCGAGAAGTGGCGCAGACGTTTGGAGACAGTGACTGTTTAACGAGGAAACGCAGAATTTTCGAACGACTCTTGAAAGGCCTGCGCCTCTTATTTGCAACTTTAAGGCGATGCCTTTGAAGCTGAAATTTAGTATACCTCTTTCCACTTCATGTTCTCCTGATATATTGGCCAAAATCTAGCGAAAATTTTCAGAATGCACAACATTGGGCTTTGTAACAGGAGAACATGCCGTCGATAGAGATGGCACAAAGTAACGTCTCCGGAGAGCAAATCAAAGAGCAGGAAGTGGCGCAGATGTTTCAAGACAGTGACTGTTTAACGAAGACACGCAGAATTTTCGAACGCCTCTTGAAAGGCCTGCGCCTCTTAACTGCAACTTTAAGGCGATGCCTTTGAAGCTGAAATTTAGTATACCTCTTTCCACTTCATGTTCTCCTGATATATTGGCCAAAATCTAGCGAAAATTTTCCGAATGCACAAAATTGGGCTTTGTAACAGGAGAACATGCCGTCGAATCAGATGGCACAAAGTAACGTCTCCGGAGAACAAATCAAAGAGCGAGAAGTGGCGCAGACGTTTGGAGACAGTGACTGTTTAACGAGGAAACCCAGAATTTTCGAACGACTCTTGAAAGGCCTGCGCCTCTTATTTGCAACTTTAAGGCGATGCCTTTGAAGCTGAAATTTAGTATACCTCTTTCCACTTCATGTTCTCCTGATATATTGGCCAAAATCTAGCGAAAATTTTCAGAATGCACAACATTGGGCTTTGTAACAGGAGAACATGCCGTCGATTCAGATGGCACAAAGTAACGTCTCCGGAGAACAAATCAAAGAGCGAGAAGTGGCGCAGGTGTTTCGAGACAGTGATTGTTTAACATCGAGACGCAGAATTTTCGAACGACTCTTGAAAGGCCTGCGCCTCTTATTTGCAACTTTAAGGCGATGCCTTTGAAGCTGAAATTTAGTATACCTCTTTCCACTTCATGTTCTCCTGATATATTGGCCAAAATCTAGCGAAAATTTTCAGAATGCACAGCATTGGGCTTTGTAACAGGAGAACATGCCGTCGAAAGAGGTGGCACAAAGTAACGTTTCCGGAGAGCAAATCAAGGAGCGAGAAGTGGCGCAGGTGTTTCGAGACAGTGACTGTTTAACGAAGAGATGCAGAATTTTCGAACGCCTCTTGAAAGGCCTGCGCCTCTTATTTGCAACTTTAAGGCGATGCCTTTGAAGCTGAAATTTAGTATACCTCTTTCCACTTCATGTTCTCCTGATATATTGGCCAAAATCTGGCGAATATTTTCCGATTGCGCAAAATTGGTCTTTGTAACAGGAGAACATGCCGTCGATAGATATGGCACGAAGTAACGTCTCCGGAGAGCAAATCAAAGAGCGAGATGTGGCGCAGATGTTTCCAGACAGTGACTGTTTAACGAAGACACGCAGAATTTTCGAACGCCTCTTGAAAGTCCTGCGCCTCTTAATTGCAACTTTAAGGCGATGCCTTTGAAGCTGAAATTTAGTATACCTCTTTCCACTTAATGTTCTCCTGATATATTGGCCAAAATCTGGCGAAAATTTTCCGAATGCACAAAATTGGGCTTTGTAACAGGAGAACATGCCGTCGAAAGAGATGGCACAAAGTAACGTCTCCGGAGGGCAAATCAATGAGCGAGAAGTGGCGCAGATGTTTCGAGCCAGTGACTGTTTAACGAAGAGTCGCACAATTTTCGAACGCCTCTTGAAAGGCCTGCGCCTCTTATTTGCAAGTTTAAGGCGATGCCTTTGATGCTGAAATTTAGTATACCTCTTTCCACTTCATGTTCTCCTGATATATTGGCCAAAATCTGGCGAAAATTTTCCGATTGCGCAAAATTGGTCTTTGTAACAGGAGAACATGCCGTCGATAGAGATGGCACAAAGTAACGTCTCCGGAGAGCAAATCAAAGAGCAGGAAGTGGCGCAGATGTTTCCAGACAGTGACTGTTTAACGAAGACACGCAGAATTTTCGAACGCCTCTTGAAAGTCCTGCGCCTCTTAATTGCAACTTTAAGGCGATGCCTTTGAAGCTGAAATTTAGTATACCTCTTTCCACTTCATGTTCTCCTGATATATTGGCCAAAATCTGGCGAAAATTTTCCGAATGCACAAAATTGGGCTTTGTAACAGGAGAACATGCCGTCGAAAGAGATGGCACAAAGTAACGTCTCCGGAGAACAAATCAAAGAGCGAGAAGTGGCACAGGTGTTTCGAGACAGTGATTGTTTAACATCGAGACGCAGAATTTTCGAACGACTCTTGAAAGGCCTGCGCCTCTTATTTGCAACTTTAAGGCGATGCCTTTGAAGCTGAAATTTAGTATACCTCTTTCCACTTCATGTTCTCCTGATATATTGGCCAAAATCTAGCGAAAATTTTCAGAATGCACAACATTGGGCTTTGTAACAGGAGAACATGCCGTCGAAAGAGATGGCACAAAGTAACGTCTCCGGAGAGCAAATCAAAGAGCGAGATGTGGCGCAGATGTTTCCAGACAGTGACTGTTTAACGAAGACACGCAGAATTTTCGAACGCCTCTTGAAAGTCCTGCGCCTCTTAATTGCAACTTTAAGGCGATGCCTTTGAAGCTGAAATTTAGTATACCTCTTTCCACTTCATGTTCTCCTGATATATTGGCCAAAATCTGGCGAAAATTTTCCGAATGCACAAAATTGGGCTTTGTAACAGGAGAACATGCCGTCGAAAGAGATGGCACAAAGTAACGTCTCCGGAGAACAAATCAAAGAGCGAGAAGTGGCGCAGGTGTTTCGAGACAGTGATTGTTTAACATCGAGACGCAGAATTTTCGAACGACTCTTGAAAGGCCTGCGCCTCTTATTTGCAACTTTAAGGCGATGCCTTTGAAGCTGAAATTTAGTATACCTCTTTCCACTTCATGTTCTCCTGATATATTGGCCAAAATCTAGCGAAAATTTTCAGAATGCACAACATTGGGCTTTGTAACAGGAGAACATGCCGTCGAAAGAGGTGGCACAAAGTAACGTTTCCGGAGAGCAAATCAAGGAGCGAGAAGTGGCGCAGGTGTTTCGAGACAGTGACTGTTTAACGAAGAGATGCAGAATTTTCGAACGCCTCTTGAAAGGCCTGCGCCTCTTATTTGATACTTTTAAGCGATGCCTTTGAAGTTGATATTTAGTATACCTCTTTCCACTTCATGTTTTCCTGATATATTGGCCAAAATCTAGCAAAAATTTTCAGAATGCACAGAATTGGGCTTTGTAACAGGAGAACATGCCGTCGAAAGAGATGGCACAAAGTAACGTCTCCGGAGAGCAAATCAAAGAGCGAGATGTGGCGCAGATGTTTCCAGACAGTGACTGTTTAACGAAGACACGCAGAATTTTCGAACGCCTCTTGAAAGTCCTGCGCCTCTTAATTGCAACTTTAAGGCGATGCCTTTGAAGCTGAAATTTAGTATACCTCTTTCCACTTAATGTTCTCCTGATATATTGGCCAAAATCTGGCGAAAATTTTCCGAATGCACAAAATTGGGCTTTGTAACAGGAGAACATGCCGTCGAAAGAGATGGCACAAAGTAACGTCTCCGGAGGGCAAATCAATGAGCGAGAAGTGGCGCAGATGTTTCGAGCCAGTGACTGTTTAACGAAGAGTCGCACAATTTTCGAACGCCTCTTGAAAGGCCTGCGCCTCTTATTTGCAAGTTTAAGGCGATGCCTTTGATGCTGAAATTTAGTATACCTCTTTCCACTTCATGTTCTCCTGATATATTGGCCAAAATCTGGCGAAAATTTGCAGAATGCACAGAATTGGGCGTTGTAACAGGAGAACATGCCGTCGAAAGAGATGGCACAATGTAACGTCTCCGGAGAGCAAATCTAAAAGCGAGAAGTGGCGCAGATGTTTCGAGACAGTGACTTTTTAACGAAGACACGCAGAATTTTCGAACGCCTCTTGAAAGGCCTGCGCCTCTTATTTGCAACTATAAGGCGATGCCTTTGAAGCTGAAATTTAGTATACCTCTTTCCACTTCATGTTCTCCTGATATATTGGCCAAAATCTAGCGAAAATTTTCAGAATGCACAGAATTGGGCTTTGTAACAGGAGAACATGCCGTCGAAAGAGATGGCACAAAGTAACGTCTCCGGAGAGCAAATCAAAGAGCGAGATGTGGCGCAGATGTTTCCAGACAGTGACTGTTTAACGAAGAGTCGCACAATTATCGAACGCCTCTTGAAAGGCCTGCGCCTCTGATTTGCAAGTTTAAGGCGATGCCTTTGATGCTGAAATTTAGTATACCTCTTTCCACTTCATGTTCACCTGATGAATTGGCCAAAATCTGGCGAAAATTTGCAGAATGCACAGAATTGGGCTTTGTAACAGGAGAACATGCCGTCGATTCAGATGGCACAAAGTAACGTCTCCGGAGAACAAATCAAAGAGCGAGAAGTGGCGCAGGTGTTTCGAGACAGTGATTGTTTAACATCGAGACGCAGAATTTTCGAACGACTCTTGAAAGGCCTGCGCCTCTTATTTGCAACTTTAAGGCGATGCCTTTGAAGCTGAAATTTAGTATACCTCTTTCCACTTCATGTTCTCCTGATATATTGGCCAAAATCTAGCGAAAATTTTCAGAATGCACAGCATTGGGCTTTGTAACAGGAGAACATGCCGTCGAAAGAGGTGGCACAAAGTAACGTTTCCGGAGAGCAAATCAAGGAGCGAGAAGTGGCGCAGGTGTTTCGAGACAGTGACTGTTTAACGAAGAGATGCAGAATTTTCGAACGCCTCTTGAAAGGCCTGCGCCTCTTATTTGCAACTTTAAGGCGATGCCTTTGAAGCTGAAATTTAGTATACCTCTTTCCACTTCATGTTCTCCTGATATATTGGCCAAAATCTGGCGAAAATTTTCCGATTGCGCAAAATTGGTCTTTGTAACAGGAGAACATGCCGTCGATAGATATGGCACAAAGTAACGTCTCCGGAGAGCAAATCAAAGAGCGAGATGTGGCGCAGATGTTTCCAGACAGTGACTGTTTAACGAAGACACGCAGAATTTTCGAACGCCTCTTGAAAGTCCTGCGCCTCTTAATTGCAACTTTAAGGCGATGCCTTTGAAGCTGAAATTTAGTATACCTCTTTCCACTTAATGTTCTCCTGATATATTGGCCAAAATCTGGCGAAAATTTTCCGAATGCACAAAATTGGGCTTTGTAACAGGAGAACATGCCGTCGAAAGAGATGGCACAAAGTAACGTCTCCGGAGGGCAAATCAATGAGCGAGAAGTGGCGCAGATGTTTCGAGCCAGTGACTGTTTAACGAAGAGTCGCACAATTTTCGAACGCCTCTTGAAAGGCCTGCGCCTCTTATTTGCAAGTTTAAGGCGATGCCTTTGATGCTGAAATTTAGTATACCTCTTTCCACTTCATGTTCTCCTGATATATTGGCCAAAATCTGGCGAAAATTTTCCGATTGCGCAAAATTGGTCTTTGTAAGAGGAGAACATGCCGTCGATAGAGATGGCACAAAGTAACGTCTCCGGAGAGCAAATCAAAGAGCAGGAAGTGGCGCAGATGTTTCCAGACAGTGACTGTTTAACGAAGACACGCAGAATTTTCGAACGCCTCTTGAAAGTCCTGCGCCTCTTAATTGCAACTTTAAGGCGATGCCTTTGAAGCTGAAATTTAGTATACCCTCTTTCCACTTCATGTTCTCCTGATATATTGGCCAAAATCTGGCGAAAATTTTCCGAATGCACAAAATTGGGCTTTGTAACAGGAGAACATGCCGTCGAAAGAGATGGCACAAAGTAACGTCTCCGGAGAACAAATCAAAGAGCGAGAAGTGGCGCAG
>NW_027485089.1:0-57113 GCF_050908995.1 Andrena cerasifolii | reverse complement strand
TATTTAAAAAAATTTAAAAAAAAATTTAAATAATTTTTTAAAAAAATTAGAAAAAAATTTAAAAAATTTAAAATAAAACCAAAATAAAAATTTAAAAAAATTTTAAAAAAAATTTTAAGAAATTAAAAACATTTTTTAAATAAAAGAATAATACTTTTAAATTTTTTTTTAAAAAATTTAGAAAAATTTCAAAAAAAATTTAAAAAATAAAAAAAATTATAAGAAAATTACAAAAAAAATTTAAAACATTTAAAAAATTAAAAAAAAATTTAAAATTTCAAAAAATAAAAAATATAAATAATTTAAAAAAAAAATAAAAAATAAATAAAAATTCAAAAAAAAAGAAAGCAAAGAAAATTAAAAAAAATTAAAAAAATATTTAAACAAAAATTTAAAAAAAATTTTAAAAATTTTAAAAAATAATAATTTAAAACAAAAATAAATAAAAAAAAATTTTTAAAATAAAAAAAAAATTAAAATATTTTTGAAATAAAAAAATAATACCTTTAAAAAAAATTTTAAAAATTTAGAAAAATTTCAAAAAATAACGAAATATAAATAATTTTAAAAAAATTAAAAAAATAAAAAAAAATTAAAAAAAATGCAGCAAAGAAAAATTTTAAAAAAATTTGAAAAATTTTAAAAAACATAAAAAATTTAAAAAAATTTTAAAAAATAAAAAAAATATAAGAAGATTTAAAAAAAAATTGAAAAATTTTAAAAATAAAAAAATTAAAAAATTAAAATAAAAGAGAAATAAAAATTAAAAAAAAAATTTTAAAAAATTCAAATTTTTTTTTAAATATATTGTAAAAAATTAAAAAAAAATTATAAGAAAATTCGAAAAAAAATTTAAAAAAAAATTTAAAAAATTAAAAGAAATTAAAATAAAAGAAAAATAAAAATTAAAAAAATTTAAAAACATTTTTTGAAATAAAGAAATTATATTTTTAAAAAAAATTTAAAAAAAAATTTACAAAATTAAAGTAAAGAAAAGTTTTTAAATTTTTTTTAAAAAAATTATGATAATTTTTAAAAAATTTAAAAAAAAATTAAAAAATAAAAAAAATTATAAGAAAATTTTAAAAAAAATGTAAAAAAATTAAAAAAATTTTAAAAATTAAAAAATATAGAAAATAAAATTAAAAAATAAATACAACAATTTTTAAAAAATTTTGTTTAAAAATTAAAACCAATTTTTAAAAAACAAATTTAAAATTTAAGAAAAATACAAAAATTACAAGAAAATTAAAAAAAATTTAAAATTTAAAAAAATTTAAAAAAAAAATTTAAATAATTTTTAAAAAAAATAGAAAAAAAATTTTAAAAATTTAAAATAAAACAAAAATAAAAAAAAAATTTAAAAAAATTTAAAAAAATAATAATTTAAAACAAAAATAAATAACAAAAAAATTTTAAATGAAAAAAATTCAAAATAAAATAAATTATAAGAAAATTTAAAAAAAAATTTTAAAAATTTTAAAAATTAAAAAATTAAAAAATTAAAATAAAAGAGAAATAAAAATTAAAAAAAAATTAAAAAAATTAAAAATATTTTTGAAATAAAAAAATAATACCTTTAAAAAAATTTTAAAAATTTAGAAAAATTTAAAAAAATTTAAAAAATTTAAAAAATTTAAAAAATTTTAAAAAAATTTCAAAAAAATTTAAAAAAATAAAAAAATTATAAGAAAATTAAAAAAAAATTAAACAAAAATTAAAAAAATTAAAAATGAAAAAAATTATAAGAAAATTAAAAAAAAAAATTTTTTTTAAAAAATTAAAAATAAAAAAAATTATAAAATAATTTGGTAAAAATTTTTTAAAAAATATTTAAAAAATTAAAAAAAAAATTATAAATTTGTTTTTTAAATTTTAAAAAATTAAAAAAAAATTTAAAAAAAATTAATTTTTTTTTTAAAAAATTAAAAAAAATAATAATTTAAAACAAAAATAAATAAATAAAAAAATTGAAAACGAAAAAAAGTAAAAAAAAGAAAATTTAAAAAAAAATTTAATAATTTTAAAAATTAAAAAATTAGAATAAAATAGAAATAAAAATTTTAAAAAAATTTTAAAAAATTAAAAATATTTTTTAAATAAAAAACTAATACCTTTAACAAAAATTAAAAAAAATTTAGAAAATTCGAAAAAAAATTAAAAAAAAATTTTAAAAATTAAAAGAAATTAAAATAAAAGAAAAAGAAAAATTAAAAAAAAATTTAAAAACATTTTTTGAAATAAAGAAATTATATTTTTAAAAAAAATTTAAAAAAAATTTTAAAAATTAAAGTAAAGAAAAGTTTTTAAATTTTTTTTTAAAAATTATGTTTTTTTTTAAAAAATTTAAAAAAAAAATAAATAAAAAAAATTATAAGAAAATTTAAAAAAATTTTAAAAAATTTTAAAAATTAAAAAATTAAAAAATTAAAATAAAAGAGAAATAAAAATTAAAAAAAATTTAAAAATTAAAAAATTAAAATAAAACCGAAATAAAAATTAAAAAAAAATTCTAAAAAATTAAAAATATTTTTTAAATAAAAAAATAATACCTTTAAAAAAATTTTTAAAAATTTAGAAAATTTTTAAAAAATTAAAAAAAATAAAAAAATTATAAGAAAATTAAAAAAAAATTTAAAAATTTAAAAAATTAAAAAAAAATTTAAAAAAAAATTAAAATTTTTTTTAAATATATTTTAACAAAATAAAAAAAATTATAAGAAAATTAAAAAAAAAAATTTTTTAAAAATTTAAAAAATTAAAAAAAAATAAAATAAAACGGAAATAAAAATTTCAAAAAAATTTTAAATAATTATAAAAAAATTAAAAACATTTTTTAAATAATAGAATAATATTTTTAATTTTTTTTTTAAATTTAGAAAAATTTCAAAAAAATTTAATAAAATAAAATAAATTATAAGAAAATTCGGAAAAAAATTTAAAAAATTTTAAAAAATTAAAAAAAAATTTAAAATTTCAAAAAATAAAAAATAGAAATAATTTAAAAAAAAATAAAAAAATAAATAAAAATTTTAAAAAAAGAGAGCAAGGAAAAATTTTAAAAATTTTTAAAAATTTTAAAAAGTTTAAAAAAACTTTTAAAAAACTTTTATAAAATTAAAAAAATATTTAAACAAAAATTAAAATTTTTTTTAAAAAATTTAAAAAAATTAAAAAATATAGAAAATAAAATTAAAAAATAAATAAAACAATTTTTAAAAAATTTTGTTTAAAAATTAAAACCAATTTTATAAAACAAATTTTAAATTTAAGAAAAATACAAAAATTACAAGAAAATTAAAAAAATTTAATATTTAAAAAAATTTAAAAAAAAAATTTAAATAATTTTTTAAAAAAATTAGAAAAAAATTTAAAAAATTTAAAATAAAACCAAAATAAAAATTTAAAAAAATTTTAAAAAATAAAAAAAATTATAAGAAAATTACAAAAAATTTTAAAAAATTTAAAAAATTAAAAAAAAAAATTTTAAATTTCAAAAAATAAAAAATATAAATAATTTAAAAAAAAATAAATAAAAATTTAAAAAAAAAGAGAGCAAAGAAAAATTTTAAAAAATTTTAAAAAATTTTAAAAAGTTTAAAAAAACTTTTAAAAAAATTTTAAAAAATTAAAAAATTAAAAAATTAAAAAATTACAATAAAAGAGAAATAAAAATTAAAAAAAAAATTTAAAAATTAAAATTTTTTTAACTATATTGTAAAAAATTAAAAAAAAATATAAGAAAATTCGAAAAAAAATTTTAAAAAAAATTTAAAAAATTATAAGAAAATTAAAAAAAAATTTAAAAATTTAAAAAATTAAAAAAAAATTTTTAAAAAAATTAAATTTTTTTTAAATATATTTTAAAAAAATAAAAAAAATTATAAGAAAATTAAAAAAAAAAATTTTTAAAAAATTTAAAAAATTAAAAAAAATTAAAATAAAACGGAAATAAAAATTTCAAAAAAATTTTAAATAATTTAAAAAAAATTAAAAACATTTTTTAAATAATAGAATAATACTTTTAATTTTTTTTTTAAATTTAGAAAAATTTCAAAAAAATTTAATAAAATAAAATAAATTATAAGAAAATTACAAAAAAATTTTCAAAAATTTTAAAAAATTAAAAAAAAAAATTAAAATTTCAAAAAATAAAAAATATAAATAATTTAAAAAAAAATAAAAATTTAAAAAAAAAGAAAGCAAAGAAAAATTATAAAAATTTTTAAAAAATTTTAAAAAGTTTAAAAAAACTTTTAAAAAAATTTAAAAAAATTAAAAAAAAATTTAAAAAATTTAAAAAAATAATAATTTAAAACAAAAATAAATAAAAAAAAATTTTTAAAATGAAAAAAATTCAAAAATAAAAAAAATTATAAGAAAATTCGGAAAAAAATTATAAAAAAATTTTTAAAAATTAAAAGAAATTAAAATAAAAGAAAAATAAAAATTTAAAAAAAATTTAAAAACATTTTTTGAAATAAAGAAATTATATTTTTAAAAAAAAATTTAAAAAAAATTAAAAAATTAAAGTAAAGAAAAGTTTTTAAAATTTTTTTTAAAAAATTATGATAATTTTTAAAAAATTTAAAAAAAATTAAAAAATAAAAAAAATTATAAGAAAATTTAAAAGAAAATGTAAAAAAATTTAAAACATTTTTAAAAATTTAAAAACATTTTTTAAATAATAGAATAATACTTTTAAAATTTTTTTTTAAAAATTTAGAAAAATTTCAAAAAAATTTTAAAAAATAAAAAAAATTATAAGAAAATTACAAAAAATTTTAAAAAAATTTAAAAAAAATTTTAAAAATTAAAAGAAATTAAAATAAAAGAAAAATAAAAATTAAAAAAAATTTAAAAACATTTTTTGAAATAAAGAAATTATATTTTTAAAAAAAATTTTAAAAAAAAATTTAAAAATTAAAGTAAAGAAAAGTTTTTGAATTTTTTTTTAAAAAATTATGGTAATTTTTAAAAAATTTAAAAAAAAATAAAAAATAAAAAAAATTATAAGAAAATTTAAAAAAAAATGTAAAAAATTTAAAATTTTTTAAAAAATTTTAAAAAATTAAAAAATATAGAAAATAAAATTAAAAAATAAATAAAACAATTTTTAAAATATTTTGTTTAAAAATTAAAACCAATTTTTAAAAAACAAATTTTAAATTTAAGAAAAATACAAAAATTACATGAAAATTAAAAAAATTTAATATTTAAAAAAATTAAAAAAAAAATTTAAATAATTTTTTAAAAAAATTAGAAAAAAATTTAAAAAATTTAAAATAAAACCAAAATAAAAATTTAAAAAAATTTTTTAAAAAATTTTAGGAAATTAAAAACATTTTTTAAATAAAAGAATAATACTTTTAAAATTTTTTAAAAAAATTTAGAAAAATTTCAAAAAAAATTTAAAAAATAAAAAAAATTATAAGAAAATTACAAAAAAAATTTAAAACATTTAAAAAATTTAAAAAAATTTTAAATTTCAAAAAATAAAAAATATAAATAATTTTAAAAAAAATAAAAAAATAAATAAAAATTTAAAAAAAAGAGAGCAAAGAAAAATTTTAAAAAATTTTTAAAAATTTTAAAAAGTTTAAAAAAACTTTCAAAAAACTTTTATAAAATTAAAAAAATATTTAAACAAAAATTAAAAATTTTTTTAAAAAATTTAAAAAAATAATAATTTAAAACAAAAATAAATAACAAAAAAATTTTAAAATGAAAAAAATTCAAAAATAAAATAAATTATAAGAAAATTTAAAAAAAAATTTAAAAAATTTAAAAAATTAAAAAATTAAAAAATTAAAAAATTAAAAAATTAAAATAAAAGAGAAATAAAAATTAAAAAAAAATTTTAAAAATTAAAAATATTTTTGAAATAAAAAAATAATACCTTTAAAAAAATTTTAAAAAATTTAGAAAAATTTAAAAAAATTTTAAAAATTTAAAAAATTTAAAAAATTTTAAAAAAATTTAAAAAAAATTTAAAAAAATAAAAAAAATTATAAGAAAATTAAAAAAAAAATTAAACAAAAATTTAAAAAATTAAAAATGAAAAAAATTATAAGAAAATTAAAAAAAAAATTTTTTAAAAAAATTAAAAATAAAAAAAATTATAAAATAATTTGGTAAAAATTTTTTAAAAAATATTTAAAAAATTAAAAAAAAATTTATAAATTTGTTTTTTAAATTTTAAAAAATTAAAAAAAAAATTAAACAAAAATTAATTTTTTTTTTAAAAATTAATAAATAAATAATAATTTAAAACAAAAATAAATAAAAAAAAATTTTGAAAACGAAAAAAATTAAAAAATAAAGAAAATTTAAAAAAAATTTAATAATTTTAAAAATTAAAAAATTAGAATAAAATAGAAATAAAAATTTTAAAAAAATTTTAAAAAATTAAAAATATTTTTTAAATAAAAAACTAATACCTTTAACAAAAATTAAAAAAAATTTAGAAAATTCGAAAAAAAATTTAAAAAAAAATTTAAAAAATTAAAAGAAATTAAAATAAAAGAAAAAGAAAAATTAAAAAAAAATTAAAAACATTTTTTGAAATAAAGAAATTATATTTTTAAAAAAAATTTTAAAAAAAATTTTAAAAATTAAAGTAAAGAAAAGTTTTTAAATTTTTTTTTTAAAAATTATGGTAATTTTTAAAAAATTTAAAAAAAAAATAAATAAAAAAAATTATAAGAAAATTTAAAAAAAAATGTAAAAAAATTTAAAAAATTTTAAAAAATTTTAAAAAATTTTAAAAAATTAAAAAATATAGAAAATAAAATTAAAAAATAAATAAAACAATTTTTAAAAAATTTTGTTTAAAAATTAAAACCAATTTTTAAAATACAAATTTTAAATTTAAGAAAAATACAAAAATTACAAGAAAATTAAAAAAAAATTAATATTTAAAAAAATTTAAAAAAAAAATTTAAATAATTTTTTAAAAAAATTAGAAAAAAATTTAAAAAATTTAAAATAAAACCAAAATAAAAATTTAAAAAAATTTTAAAAAAAATTTTAAGAAATTAAAAACATTTTTTAAATAAAAGAATAATACTTTTAAATTTTTTTTTAAAAAATTTAGAAAAATTTCAAAAAAAATTTAAAAAATAAAAAAAATTATAAGAAAATTACAAAAAAAATTTAAAACATTTAAAAAATTAAAAAAAAATTTAAAATTTCAAAAAATAAAAAATATAAATAATTTAAAAAAAAAATAAAAAATAAATAAAAATTCAAAAAAAAAGAAAGCAAAGAAAATTAAAAAAAATTAAAAAAATATTTAAACAAAAATTTAAAAAAAATTTTAAAAATTTAAAAAAATAATAATTTAAAACAAAAATAAATAAAAAAAAATTTTTAAAATAAAAAAAAAATTAAAAATATTTTTGAAATAAAAAAATAATACCTTTAAAAAAAATTTTAAAAATTTAGAAAAATTTCAAAAAATAACGAAATATAAATAATTTTAAAAAAATTAAAAAAATAAAAAAAAATTAAAAAAATGCAGCAAAGAAAAATTTTAAAAAAATTTGAAAAATTTTAAAAAACATAAAAAAATTTAAAAAAATTTTAAAAAATAAAAAAAATATAAGAAGATTTAAAAAAAAATTGAAAAATTTTAAAAATAAAAAAATTAAAAAATTAAAATAAAAGAGAAATAAAAATTAAAAAAAAAATTTTAAAAAATTCAAATTTTTTTTTAAATATATTGTAAAAAATTAAAAAAAAATTATAAGAAAATTCGAAAAAAAATTTAAAAAAAAATTTAAAAAATTAAAAGAAATTAAAATAAAAGAAAAATAAAAATTAAAAAAAATTTAAAAACATTTTTTGAAATAAAGAAATTATATTTTTAAAAAAAATTTTAAAAAAAATTTTAAAAATTAAAGTAAAGAAAAGTTTTTAAATTTTTTTTTAAAAAATTATGGTTTTTTTTAAAAAATTTAAAAAAAAAATAAATAAAAAAAATTATAAGAAAATTTTAAAAAAAATGTAAAAAAATTTAAGAATTTTTAAAAAATTTTAAAAAATTAAAAAATATAGAAAATAAAATTAAAAAATAAATAAAACAATTTTTAAAAAATTTTGTTTAAAAATTAAAACCAATTTTTAAAAAACAAATTTTAAATTTAAGAAAAATACAAAAATTACAAGAAAATTAAAAAAAAATTAATATTTAAAAAAATTTAAAAAAAAAATTTAAATAATTTTTTAAAAAATTAGAAAAAAATTTAAAAAATTTAAAATAAAACCAAAATAAAAATTTAAAAAAAAATTTTTGAAAACTAAAAATATTTTTGAAATAAAAAAATAATACCTTTAAAATTTTTTTAATAAATTTAGAAAAATTTTAAAAAATTAAAAAAAAATTAAATTTAAAAAAAATTTAAATTAAAAAAAAATTTAAATTTAAAAAAAAATTAAATTAAAAAAAAAATTTTTTTAAAAAATTAAAAAAAATACTAGAAAATTAAAAAAAAATTTTAAATTTAAAAAAATTGAAAAAAAAAATTAAAATAATTTCTTAAAAAAATTAGAAAAAAAATTTAAAAATGAAAAATATTAAACAAATTTTTAAAAAATTTAATTTTTTTAAAAAATTTAAAAAAAATAATAATTTAAAAAGATAAATAAAAAAATAAATTTTTTTAAAAATTAAAAAAATATACAAATTTAAAAAAAATAACAAGAAATTAAAAAAATTATTTAAAAATTAAAATATAGAAAATTTAAAGAAAAATAATAAATGAATTACAGGAAAATTAAATAAAAATTATTTTTTTAAAAAATTCTTTTTAAAAAATTTAAAAAATTAAAATAAGAAATATAAAAAATGAAAAAATTAATAAATAATTTTAAAAAAATAAAATTTTTTTTCAAATTTTTAAAAAAAATTTTTAAAAAATGTTAAAAAATTAAAACAAAATTTAAAAAAAAATTAAAAAGTAAATAAAAAATTGTTTTAAAAAAAATTTTGAAAAATTAAAACAAATTTTTTAAAAAAAAATTTTAAAAAAATTTACAAAAAATTTAAAAAAATTTTAAAAACATTTTTTAAAATAAAGAAATTATATTTTTAAAAAAAATTTAAAAAAAAATTTTAAAAATTAAAGTAAAGAAAAGTTTTTAAATTTTTTTTTAAAAAATTATGGTTTTTTTTAAAAAATTAAAAAAAAATAAATAAAAAAAATTATAAGAAAATTTAAAAAAAAATGTAAAAAAATTTAAAAATTTGTAAAAAATTTTAAAAAATTAAAAAATATAGAAAATAAAATTAAAAAATAAATAAAACAATTTTTAAAAAATTTTGTTTAAAAATTAAAACCAATTTTTAAAAAACAAATTTTAAATTTAAGAAAAATACAAAAATTACAAGAAAATTAAAAAAAAATTAATACTTAAAAAAATTTAAAAAAAAATTTAAATAATTTTTTAAAAAAATTAGAAAAAAATTTTAAAAATTTAAAATAAAACCAAAATAAAAATTTAAAAAAAATTTTTTGAAAACTAAAAATATTTTTGAAATAAAAAAATAATACCTTTAAAATTTTTTTAATAAATTTAGAAAAATTTTAAAAAATTAAAAAAAAATTAAATTTAAAAAAAAATTTAAATTAAAAAAAAATTTAAATTTAAAAAAAAATTAAATTAAAAAAAATTTTTTTTTAAAAAATTAAAAAAAATACTAGAAAATTAAAAAAAAATTTTAAATTTAAAAAAATTGAAAAAAAAATTAAAATAATTTTTTAAAAAAATTAGAAAAAAAATTTAAAAATGAAAAAAATTAAACAAATTTTTAAAAAATTTAATTTTTTTAAAAAATTTAAAAAAAATAATAATTTAAAAAGATAAATAAAAAAATAAATTTTTTTAAAAATTAAAAAAATATACAAATTTAAAAAAAATAACAAGAAATTAAAAAAATAATTTAAAAATTAAAATATAGAAAATTTAAAGAAAAATAATAAATGAATTACAGGAAAATTAAATAAAAATTATTTTTTTAAAAAATTCTTTTTAAAAAATTTAAAAAATTAAAATAAGAAATATAAAAAATGAAAAAATTAATAAATAATTTTAAAAAAATAAAATTTTTTTTTCAAATTTTTAAAAAAAATTTTTAAAAAATGTTAAAAAATTAAAACAAAATTTAAAAAAAAATTAAAAAGTAAATAAAAAATTGTTTTAAAAAAAATTTTGAAAAATTAAAACAAATTTTTTAAAAAAAAATTTTAAAAAAATTTACAAAAAATTTAAAAAAATTTTAAAAACATTTTTTGAAATAAAGAAATTATATTTTTAAAAAAAATTTAAAAATTTAGAAATATTTAAAAAAAAATTTAAAAAATAAAAAAAATTATAAGAAAATGTAAAAAAAATTTTTTAAAAATTTAAAAAATTTAAAAAAATTTTAAATTTCAAAAAATAAAAAATATAAATAATTTTAAAAAAATTAAAAAAATAAATAAAAATTTAAAATAAATAAAGCAAAGAAAAATTTTAAAAAATTAAAAAAAAATTTTTAAATTTAAAAAAAAATATAGAAAAAAATTTTAAAAATAAAGAAAAAAAAATTTTTAAAAATAAATAAAAAAAATTTTTTAAAAATTTTTAAAAAAATTTCTAAAAATTTAAAAAAAAATTTTACAAATTTAAAATAATTTTTAAAAAATTTAAAAAAAAATTTAAAAATTTAAAAAAATTAAAAAATTATAATAAAAGAGAAATAAAAATTTAAAAAAAAAATTTTAAAAATTAAAAATATTTTTTAAATGAAAAATAATACCTTTAAAAAAATTTAAAAAAATTAGAAAAATTTCAAAAAATAACAATATATAAATAATTTTAAAAAATATTTAAAAAAATTTAAATAAAAATTTTAAAAAAATAAATAAAAAAATAATTTTTTAAAAAAAAATAAAAATAAATATACAAATTTAAAAAAAAATAACAAAAAATTAAAACAAAATTTAAAATTTCAAAAAATAAAAAATATAAATAATTTAAAAAAAAAATAAAAAAAAATAAATAAAAATTTAAAAAAAAAGAAAGCAAAGAAAAATTTTAAAAAATTTAAAAAAATTTTAAAAAGTTTAAAAAAACTTTTAAAAAAATTTTTAAAAATTAAAAAAAAATTTAAACAAAAATTAAAAATTTTTTAAAAAACTAAAAAAAAATAATAATTTAAAACAAAAATAAATATAAAAAAAATTTGAAAACGAAAAAAATTAAAAAATAAAGAAAATTTTAAAAAAAATTAAAAAATTTTAAAAATTAAAAAATTAAAATAAAAGAGAAATAAAAATTAAAAAAAAACATTTTTTGAAATAAAGAAATTATATTTTTAAAAAAAAAATTTAAAAAAAATTTTAAAAATTAAAGTAAAGAAAAGTTTTTAAATTTTTTTTAAAAAATTATGATAATTTTTAAAAAAATTTAAAAAAAATTAAAAAAATAAAAAAAATTATAAGAAAATTTAAAAAAAATGTAAAAAAATTTAAAAAAATTTTAAAAATTAAAAAATATAGAAAATAAAATTAAAAAATAAATACAACAATTTTTAAAAAATTTTGTTTAAAAATTAAAACCAATTTTTAAAAAACAAATTTAAAATTTAAGAAAAATACAAAAATTACAAGAAAATTAAAAAAAATTTAAAATTTAAAAAAATTTAAAAATAATTTTAAATAATTTTTAAAAAAAAATAGAAAAAAATTTTAAAAATTTAAAATGAAACGAAAATAAAAATTTAAAAAAAATTAAAAAAAATTTAAAACATTTTTTAAATAATAGAATAATACTTTTAAAATTTTTTTTTAAAAATTTAGAAAAATTTCAAAAAAATTTTAAAAAATAAAAAAAATTATAAGAAAATTACAAAAAATTTAAAAAAAAATTAAAAAATTAAAAAAAAAATTTCAAATTTCAAAAAATAAAAAATATAAATAATTTAAAAAAAAATAAAAAAATAAATAAAAATTTAAAAAAAAGAGAGCAAAGAAAAATTTTTAAAAATTTAAAAAAAATTTTAAAAAGTTTAAAAAAACTTTTAAAAAAATTTAAAAAATTAAAAAAATATTTAAACAAAAATAAAAAAAAAAATTTTAAATTTAAAAAAATAATAATTTAAAACAAAAATAAATAAAAAAAATTTTTAAAATGAAACAAATTCAAAAATAAAAAAAATTATAAGAAAATTTAAAAAAAATTTTAAAAATTTTAAAAATTAAAAAATTAAAATAAAAGAGAAATAAAAATTAAAAAAAAATTTTAAAAAATTAAAAATATTTTTGAAATAAAAAAATAATACTTTTAAAAAATTTTTTAAAAATTTAGAAAAATTTTAAAAAATTTAAAAAATTTTAAAAAATTTAAAACATTTTAAAAAATTTCAAAAAATTTCAAAAAAATTTAAAAAAATAAAAAAAATTATAAGAAAATTAAAAAAAAATTAAACAAAAATTAAAGAAATTAAAAAATAAAAGAAATAAAAGAAAATTTAAAAAAAAAATTAAAAATAAAAAAATTATAAAATAATTAGGTAAAAATTTTTTAAAAAATATTTAAAAAATTAAAAAAAATTATAAATTTGTTTTTTAAATTTTAAAAAATTAAAAAAAATTTAAACAAAAATTAAATTTTTTTTAAAAAATTAAAAAAAATAATAATTTAAAACAAAAATAAATAAAAAAAAAATTTGAAAACGAAAAAAATTAAAAAATAAAGAAAATTTAAAAAAAAATTTAAAATTTTAAAAATTAAAAAATTAAAATAAAAGGAAAATAAAAATTTATTTAAAAAATTTAAAATTTTTTTTAAATATATTTTAAAAAATTAAAAAAAAATTATAAGAAAATTAGAAAAAAATTTAAAAAATTAAAAGAAATTAAAATAAAAGAAAAATAAAAATTAAAAAAAAATTAAAAACATTTTTTGAAATAAAGAAATTATATTTTTAAAAAAAAATTTAAAAAAAATTTAAAAAATGTTTAAAAATTAAAAAATTTAGAAAATAAAATTAAAAAATAAATAAAACAATTTTTAAAAAATTTTGTTTAAAAATTAAAACCAATTATTAAAAAACAAATTTAAAATTTAAGAAAAATACAAAAATTACAAGAAAATTAAAAAAAATTTAAAATTTAAAAAAATTTAAAAAAAAATTTAAATAATTTTTTTAAAAAAATAGAAAAAAATTTTAAAAATTTAAAATAAAACGAAAATAAAAATTTAAAAAAATTTAAAAAAAAATTAAAAACATTTTTTAAATAAAAGAATAATACTTTTAAATTTTTTTTAAAAAAATTATGATAATTTTTAAAAAATTTAAAAAAAATTAAAAAATAAAAAAAATTATAAGAAAATTTAAAAGAAAATGTAAAAAAATTTAAAAATTTTTTAAAAATTTAAAAACATTTTTTAAATAATAGAATAATACTTTTAAAATTTTTTTTTAAAAATTTAGAAAAATTTCAAAAAAATTTAAAAAAATAAAAAAAATTATAAGAAAATTACAAAAAATTTAAAAAAAAATTAAAAAACTAAAAAAAAATTTAAAATTTCAAAAAATAAAAAATATAAATAATTTTAAAAAAAAATAAAAAAATATAAATAAAAATTAAAAAAAAAAATAAATAAAAAAATTTTAAAAATAAATAACAAAATTTAAAAAAAAAAATTTAAAAAGTTTTAAAATTTTTTTTAAAAATTTTAAAAATTAAAAAAAATTCAAAAATTTCAAAAATTAAAAAATATATATAATTTTAAAAAAAATAAAAAAATTAAAATAAATAAATTTTTTTTAAAAAATTAAAAAAAAAATAAAAAAAAAATTAAAAATAATAAAGGAAAGAAAATTTTTAAAAAATTTAAAAAAATTTAAAAAAAAATTAAAAAAATTTTAAAAATAAAAAAATTATAAGTAAATTAAAAAAAAAATTATAAAAATTAAAAAAAATTAAAATAAAACGAAAATAAAAATTTAAAAAAAAATTTTAAAAATTTTTAAAAAATTAAAAACATTTTTTAAATAAAAGAATAATACTTTTAAATTTTTTTTAAACTTTAGAAAAATTTAAAAAAAATTTAAAAAAATAAAAAAAAAATATAAGAAAATTACAAAAAAAAATTTTAAAAATTTCAAAAATTAAAAAAAAATTTCAAATTTCAAAAAATAAAAATAATAAATAAAAATTTTAAAAAAAGAAAGCAAAGAAAAATATTAAAAAATATTAAAAAATTTTAAAAATTTTAAAAAATTTTAAAAATTTTAAAAAAACTTTTAAAAAAATTTTAAAAAATTAAAAAAATATTTAAACAAAAATTAAAAATTTTGTTTTAAAATTTAAAAAAATAATACTTTAAAACAAAAATAAATAAAAAAAAATTTAAAAATGAAAAAAATTATAAGAAAATTTAAATTTTTTTTTTAAAATTTAAAAAATTAAAATAAGAGAGAAATAAAAATTAAAAAAAAAATTTTAAAAATTAAAAATATTTTTGAAATAAAAAAATAATACCTTTAAAAAAATTAAAAAAAATTTAGAAAATTTTTAAAAAATTTAAAAGAATAAAAAAAATTATAAGAAAATTAAAAAAAAATTTAAAAATTTAAAAAATTAAAAAAAATTTTAAAAAAAATTAAAAAATTTTTTTAAATATATTTTAAAAAATTAAAAAAAAATTTAAGAAAATTAAAAAAAACATTTTTAAAAATTTAAAAAATTAAAAAAAATTTAAATTTTCAAAAATTCAAAAATATATATAATTTACAAAAAATAAAAAAAGAAAAATAAATTAAATAATTTAAAAAATTAAAAATTTTTTTCAAATATATTTTAAAAAATTAAAAAAAAATTATAAGAAAGTTAAAAAAAATTTTAAAAAAAATTTAAAAAATTAAAAGAAATTAAAATAAAAGAAAAATAAAAATTAAAAAAAAATTTAAAAACATTTTTTGAAATAAAGAAATTATATTTTTAAACAAAATTTAAAAAAAAATTAAAAAATTAAAGTACAGAAAAGTTTTTAAAATTTTTTTTAAAAAATTATAAGAAATTTAAAAAAAAAATGTAAAAAAATTTTAAAAATTTTAAAAATTTAAAAAAAAGAAAATAAAATTAAAAAATAAATAAAACAATTTTTAAAAAATTTTGTTTAAAAATTAAAACCAATTTTTAAAAAACAAATTTTAAATTTAAGAAAAATACAAAAATTACAAGAAAATTAAAAAAATTTAAAATTTAAAAAAATTCAAAAAAAAATTTAAATAATTTTTTAAAAAAATTAGAAAAAAAATTTAAAAAATTAAAAAAATTAAAAAATATAGAAATTTTTTTAAAAAATAAATAAAAAAAATTTTTTTAAATAATTAAAAAAAAATTTTTAAAAATTTTTTAAAAAAATTTAGAAAAATTAAAAAAAAAATTTTTTAAATAAAAAAATTTTTAAGCAAATTAAAAAAAAAATTTTAAAAATTTAAAAAATAAAAAAAATTATAAGTAAATTAAAAATTTTTTTTTTAAATTAAAAAAAATTAAAATAAAAGGAAAATAAAAATTTTAAAAAATTTTTAAAAAAATTAAAAAAAATTAAAAACATTTTTTAAATAAAAGAATAATACTATTTAAAAAAATTTAAAAAAATTTTGCAATAAAAAAAATTATAAGAAAATTTTTTAAAAATTTAAAAAATTTTAAAAATTAAAAATTAAAATAAACGAAAAATAAAAATTAAAAAAAATTAAAACACATTTTTGAAATAAAAGATTAATACTTTTAAAAAAATTTTAAAAATTTATAAAAATTAAAAAAAAAATTTAAAAATAAAAAAATTTTTAAGAAAATTAAAAAAAATTTTAAAAAATTTTAAAAATAAAAAAAATTCTAAGTAAATTAAAAAATTTTTTTTAAAATTAAAAAAAAATTAAAATAAAAGGAAAATAAAAATTTAAAAAAAATTTTAAAAAATTTAAAAAAAAACTAAAAACATGTTTTAAATAAAAGAATAATACTTTTAAAATTTTTTTTTAAAATTTGGAAAATTTCAAAAAAAATTTAAAAAATAAAAAAAATTATAAGAAAATTACAAAAAAAAATTAAAAAAATTTCAAAAAATAAAATAAAAATTTCAAATTTCAAAAAATAAAAAATATAAATAATTTAAAAAAAAATAAAAAAAAAAATAAAAATTTAAAAAAAAAGAAAGCAAAGAAAAATTTAAAAAAATATAAAAAAAATTTAAAAATTTAAAAAAAAACTGATAAAAAAAATTTTAAAAATTAAAAAAATATTTAAACAAAAATTAAAATTTTTTTAAAAAATTTAAAAAAATAATAATTTAAAACAAAAATAAATAAAAAAAAATTTGAAAACGAAAAAAATTAAAAAATAAAAAAAATCATAAGAAAATTTAAATTTTTTTTAAAAATTTTAAAAATTAAAATAAGAGAGAAATAAAAATTAAAAAAAAAAATTTTAAAAATTAAAAATATTTTTGAAATAAAAAAATAATACCTTTAAAAAAATTTAAAAAAATTTAGAACATTCTTAAAAAATTTAAAAAATAAAAAAAAATTATAAGTAAATTAAAAAAAAAATTTTAAAAATTTAAAAAAATTAAAAAAAAAATTTAAAATTTCAAAAAATAAAAAATATAAATAATTAAAAAAAAATAAAATAAATAAATGAAAATTAAAAAAAAAAAAAGCAAAGAAAAATTTTAAAAAAATTTAAAAAGTTTAAAAAATTTTAAAAAACTTTTAAAAAAATTTAAACAAAAATTAAAAAAATTAAAAAATAAAAAAAATTATAAGAAAATTTAAAAAAAAAAATAATTTAAAAAAAAATTGAAAATAAAAAAAATTATAAAATAATTTGGTAAAAATTTTTTAAAAAATATTTAAAAAATAACAAAAAAAAATTTTTAAAAAAATTTTTAAAAAAATTAAAAAAAATTAAAATAATTTTTAAAAAATTTAAAAAAATTTAAAAAAATAAACAAAATTTAAAAAATTAAAAAAAAATTTAAATTTCAAAAAACAAAAAATATAAATAATTTTAAAGTAATTAAAAAAAATAAATAAAAATTTAAAAAAAAATAAATAAAAAAAAATTTAAAAATAAAAAAAATTATAAGAAAATTACAAAAAAAATTTAAAACATTTAAAAAATTAAAAAAAATTTTAAAATTTCAAAAAATAAAAAATATAAATAATTTAAAAAAAAATAAAAAAAATAAATAAAAATTTAAAAAAAAAGAAAGCAAAGAAAAATTTTAAAAAATTTTAAAAAATTTTAAAAAGTTTAAAAAAAATTTTAAAAAATTTTAAAGTTTAAAAAAACTTTTAAAAAAAATTTTAAAAACTTAAAAAAATATTTAAACAAAAATTAAAAAAAAATTTAAAAACATTTTTTGAAATAAAGAAAATATATTTTTAAAAAAAATTTTAAAAAAATTTTAAAAATTAAACTAAAGAAAAGTTTTTAAAAAAATTTTTAAAAAATTATGATAATTTTTAAAAAATTTAAAAAAAATTAAAAAATAAAAAAAATTATAAGAAAATTTTAAAAAAATGTAAAAAAAATTTAAAAATTTTAAAAATTTTAAAAAATTAAAAAATATAGAAAATAAAATTAAAAATAAATAAAACAATTTTGAAAAAATTTTGTTTAAAAATTAAAACCAATTTTTAAAAAACAAATTTCAAATTTAAGAAAAATACAAAAATTACATGAAAATTAAAAAAATTTAAAAAAAATTTAAATAATTTTTTAAAAAAATTAGAAAAAAAATTTTAAAAATTTAAAATAAAACGAAAATAAAAATTTTAAAAAATTTTTAAAAAAATTTTAAAAAATTTAAAAAAAATTAAAAACATTTTTTAAATAAAAGAATAATACTTTTAAAGTTTTTTTTTAAAAATTTAGAAAAATTTCACAAAATTTTAAAAAATAAAAAAAATTATAAGAAAATTACAAAAAAATTTAAAACATTTAAAAAATTAAAAAAAATTTTAAAATTTCAAAAAATATAAATAATTTTAAAAAAAAATAAAAAAAATAAATAAAAATTTAAAAAAAAGAAAGCAAAGAAAAATTTTAAAAAATTTTAAAAAATTTTAAAAAGTTTAAAAAAACTTTTAAAAAAATTTTAAAAAATTAAAAAAATATTTAAACAAAAATTAAAAAAAAATTTAAAAACATTTTTTGAAATAAAGAAAATATATTTTTAAAAAAAAATAAAAAAAATAAATAAAAATTTTATAAAAAAGAAAGCAAAGAAAAATTTTAAAAAATTTTAAAAAATTTTAAAAATTTTAAAAAAACTTTTAAAAAAATTTAAAAAAATTAAAAAAATATTTAAACAAAAATTAAAAAAAATTTAAAAACATTTTTTGAAATAAAGAAAATATATTTTTAAAAAAAATTTTAAAAAAATTTTAAAAATTAAAGTAAAGAAAAGTTTTTAAAAAAAATTTTAAAAAATTATGATAATTTTTAAAAAATTTAAAAAAATTAAAAAATAAAAAAAATTATAAGAAAATTTAAAAAAAATGTAAAAAAATTTTAAAAATTTAAAAAATTTTAAAAAATTAAAAAATATAGAAAATAAAATTAAAAATAAATAAAACAATTTTGAAAAAATTTTGTTTAAAAATTAAAACCAATTTTTAAAAAACAAATTTTAAATTTAAGAAAAATACAGAAATTACAAGAAAATTAAAGAAAAATTAAAATTTAAAAAAATTTAAAAAAAATTTAAATAATTTTTTAAAAAAATTAGAAAAAAAATTTAAAAAATTAAAAAAATTAAAAAATATAGAAATTTTTTTTAAAAATAAATAAAAAAAATTTTAAAAAATAATTTAAAAAAATTAAAAACATTTTTTAAATAAAAGAATAATACTTTAAAATTTGGAAAATTTCAAAAAAATTTTAAAGAATAAAAAAAATTATAAGAAAATTACAAAAAAAATTAAAAAAATTTCAAAAAATAAAATAAAAATTTAAAATTTCAAAAAATAAAAAATATAAATAATTTAAAAAAAAATAAAAAAAATAAATAAAAATTTAAAAAAAAAAGAAAGCAAAGAAAAATTTTAAAAAATATAAAAAATTTTTAAAAATTTAAAAAAAACTGATAAAAAAATTTAAAAAAATTAAAAAAATATTTAAACAAAAATTAAAAAATTTTTTAAAAAAATTAAAAAAATAATAATTTAAAACGAAAATAAATAAAAAAAAATTTTGAAAACGAAAAAAAATTAAAAAATAAAAAAATTATAAGAAAATTTAAAAAAAAATAATTAAAAAAAAAAATTGAAAATAAAAAAAATTATAAAATAATTTGGTAAAATTTTTTTAAAAAATATTTAAAAAATAACTAAAAAAAAAATTTAAAAAAATTTTTAAAAAAATTTTAAAAAATTTTAAAAAATTAAAATAATTTTTAAAAAATTTAAAAAAATTTAAAAAAATAAACAAAATTTAATAAAATTAAAAAAAAATTTAAAAATTTAAAAAATTAAAAAAAAAATTTTAAATTTCAAAAAACAAAAAATATAAATATTTTTAAAGAAATTAAAAAATATAAATAAAAATTAAAAAAAAATAAATAAAAAAATTTTAAAAATAAATAAAAAAAAATTTAAAAAATAAATTTTTAAAAAGTTTTTAACAATTTTTTTAAAAATTTTAAAAATTGAAAAAAATGAAAAAATATAGAAAAACAAATTTTAAAAATTAAAAAAAATTAAAATAAACGAAAAATAAAAATTAAAAAAAATTAAAACACATTTTTGAAATAAAAGAATAATACTTTTAATTTTTTTTTTAAATTTGGAAAATTTCAAAAAAATTTAAAAAATAAAAAAAATTATAAGAAAATTACAAAAAAAATTTAAAAAATTTCAAAAAATAAAAAATATAAATAATTTAAAAAACAATAAAAAAAATAAATAAAAATTTAAAAAAAAAGAAAGCAAAGAAAAATTTAAAAAAATATTAAAAATTTTAAAAATTTTAAAAAATTTTAAAAATTTTAAAAAATTTTAAAAATTATAAAAAATTTTAAAAATTTTAAAAAAACTTTTAAAAAAATTTTAAAAAATTAAAAAAATATTTAAACAAAAATTAAAATTTTTTTTTAAAAATTTAAAAAAATAATAATTTAAAACAAAAATAAACATAAAAAAAATTTTAAAATGAAAAAAATTATAACAAAATTTAAAAAAAAATTAAAAAAATTTTTTAAAAATTTAAAAATTAAAATAAAAGAGAAATAAAAATAAAAAATTTTTTTTTTTTAAATTAAAAATATTTTTGAAATAAAAAAATAATACCTTTAAAAAAATTAAAGAAATTTAGAAAATTTTTAAAAAAATTAAAAAAATAAAAAAAATTATAAGAAAATTAAAGAAAAATTAAAAATTTAAAAAATTAAAAAATAATTTTAAAAAAAATTTTAAAAAATTAAAAAAAATTTTAAGAAAATTAAAAAAAAAACATTTTTAAAAATTTCAAAAATTAAAAAAAAATTAAAAAATTTCAAAAATTCAAAAATATATATAATTTAAAAAAAATAGAATAGAAAAATAAATAATTTTTTTTTAAAATTAAAAAAAAAATTTTAAAAATTAAAAAAAAATAAAGGAAAGAAAAATTTAAAAAAAATTCAAAAAATTTTAAAAATTAAAAAATTAAAAAATTAAAAAAAAGAGAAATAAAAATTTAAAAAAATTTAGGAAAAATTAAAAATATTTTTGAAATAAAAAAATAATACCTTTAAAAAATTTTTAAAAAATTTAGAAAAATTTCAAAAAATATCAAAATATAAATAATTTAAAAAAATTAAAATCATTAAAAAAATTAAAAAAAAAAATGGAGCAAAGAAAAATTTAAAAAAAATTTAAAAAATTTTAAAAAATTAAAAAAATAATAATTTAAAACAAAAATAAATAAAAAATAAAAAAAATTTTGAAAACGAAAAAATTAAAAAATAAAAAAATTATAAGAAAATTTAAATTTTTTTTTAAAAATTTAAAAAATTAAAATAAGAGGGAAATAAAAATTAAAAAAAAAATTAAAAAATTAAAAATATTTTTGAAATAAAAAAATAATACCTTTAAAAAAATTTAAAAAAATTTAGAAAATTTTTAAAAAATTTAAAAGAATAAAAAAAATTATAAGAAAATTTAAAAAAAGTTAAAAATTTAAAAAATTAAAAAAAATTTTTAAAAAATTTAAAAATTAAAAAAAAATTTTAAAAAATTTAAAAAAATTTTTAAATATATTTTAAAAAATTAAAAAAATTTAAGAAAATTAAAAAACATTTTAAAAATTTAAAAAATTAAAAATTTTTTTTAAATATATTTTAAAAAATTAAAAAATATAGAAAATAAAATTAAAAATAAATAAACAATTTTTAAAAATTTTGTTTAAAAATTAAAACCAATTTTTAAAAAACAAATTTTAAATTTAAGAAAAATACAAAAATTACAAGAAAATTAAAAAAAAATTTAAAATTTAAAAAAATTAAAAAAAAAATATAAATAATTTTTTAAAATAATTAGAAAAAAAATTTTAAAAAATTAGAAAAAAAATTTAAAAAATTAAAAAAATTAAAAAATATAGAAATTTTTTTTAAAAATAAATAAAAAAATTTTTTAAAAATTAAAAAAATATTTAAACAAAAATTAAAAAAAATTTAAAAACATTTTTTGGAATAAAGAAAATATATTTTTAAAAAAAATTTTAAAAAAAATTTTAAAATTAAAGTAAAGAAAAGTTTTTAAACAAAAATTTAAAAAATTATGATAATTTTTAAAAAATTTAAAAAAAATTAAAAAATAAAAAAAATTATAAGAAAATTTAAAAAAAATGTAAAAAAATTTTAAAAATTTAAAAAATTTTAAAAAATTAAAAAATTTTAAAAAATTAAAAAATATAGAAAATAAAATTAAAAATAAATAAAACAATTTTGAAAAAATTTTGTTTAAAAATTAAAACCAATTTTTAAAAAACAAATTTCAAATTTAAGAAAAATACAAAAATTACATGAAAATTAAAAAAATTTAATATTTAAAAAAATTAAAAAAAAAATTTAAATAATTTTTTAAAAAAATTAGAAAAAAATTTAAAAAATTTAAAATAAAACCAAAATAAAAATTTAAAAAAATTTTAAAAAAATTTTTAAAAAAATTGAAAAAAATTAAAAAAAAAATTTTAAAAAATTAAAATAATTTTTAAAAAATTTAAAAAAATTTAAAAAAATAAAAAAAAATTTAAATGTCAAAAAACAAAAAATATAAATAATTTTAAAGAAATTAAAAAAAATAAATAAAAATTTAAAAAAAAATAAATAAAAAAAAATTTAAAAATAAAAAAAATTATAAGAAAATTAAAAAAAAATTTAAAACATTTAAAAAATTAAAAAAATATTTAAAATTTCAAAAAATAAAAAATATAAATAATTTAAAAAAAAATAAAAAAAAATAAATAAAAATTTAAAAAAAAAAGAAAGCAAAGAAAAATTTTAAAAAATTTTAAAAAATTTTAAAAAGTTTAAAAAAAATTTTAAAAAAATTTTAAAAAATTAAAAAAATATTTAAACAAAAATAAAAAAAAATTTAAAAACATTTTTTGAAATAAAGAAAATATATTTTTAAAAAAAATTTTAAAAAAATTTTAAAAATTAAAGTAAAGAAAAGTTTTTAAAAAAAAATTTAAAAAAATATGATAATTTTTAAAAAATTTAAAAAAAAATTAAAAAATAAAAAAAATTATAAGAAAATTTAAAAAAAATGTAAAAAAATTTTAAAAATTTAAAAAATTTTTAAAAATTAAAAAATATAGAAAATAAAATTAAAAATAAATAAAACAATTTTGAAAAAATTTTGTTTAAAAATTAAAACCAATTTTTAAAAAACAAATTTCAAATTTAAGAAAAATACAAAAATTACATGAAAATTAAAAAAATTTTAAAAAAATTTAAATAATTTTTTAAAAAAATTAGAAAAAAAATTTTAAAAATTTAAAATAAAACGAAAATAAAAATTTAAAAAAATTTTAAAAAAAATTTTAAAAAATTTTAAAAAAATTAAAAACATTTTTTAAATAAAAGAATAATACTTTTAAAATTTTTTTTTAAAAATTTAGAAAAATTTCAAAAAAATTTTAAAAAATAAAAAAAATTATAAGAAAATTACAAAAAAATTTTAAACATTTAAAAAATTAAAAAAAAATTTAAAATTTCAAAAAATATAAATAATTTAAAAAAAAATAAAAAAAATAAATAAAAATTTAAAAAAAAAGAAAGCAAAGAAAAATTTTAAAAAATTTTAAAAAATTTTAAAAAGTTTAAAAAAACTTTTAAAAAAATTTTAAAAAATTAAAAAAATATTTAAACAAAAATTAAAAAAAATTTAAAAACATTTTTTGAAATAAAGAAAATATATTTTAAAAAAAAAATAAAAAAAATAAATAAAAATTTTATAAAAAAGAAAGCAAAGAAAAATTTTAAAAAATTTTAAAAAATTTTAAAAATTTTAAAAAAACTTTTAAAAAAATTTTAAAAAATTAAAAAAATATTTAAACAAAAATTAAAAAAAATTTAAAAACATTTTTTGAAATAAAGAAAATATATTTTTAAAAAAAATTTTAAAAAAATTTTAAAAATTAAAGTAAAGAAAAGTTTTTAAAAAAAATTTTTAAAAATTATGATAATTTTTAAAAAATTTAAAAAAAATTAAAAAATAAAAAAAATTATAAGAAAATTTAAAAAAAATGTAAAAAAATTTTAAAAATTTAAAAAATTTTAAAAAATTAAAAAATATAGAAAATAAAATTAAAAATAAATAAAACAATTTTGAAAAAATTTTGTTTAAAAATTAAAACCAATTTTTAAAAAACAAATTTCAAATTTAAGAAAAATACAAAAATTACATGAAAATTAAAAAAATTTAATATTTAAAAAAATTTAAAAAAAATTTAAATAATTTTTTAAAAAAATTAGAAAAGAAATTTTAAAAATTTAAAATAAAACGAAAATAAAAATTTAAAAAAAATTTAAAAAAATTTTTAAAAAAATTGAAAAAAATTAAAAAAAAAATTTAAAAAAATTAAAATAATTTTTAAAAAATTTAAAAAAATTTAAAAAAATAAACAAAATTTAAAAAATTAAAAAAAAAATTTAAATTTCAAAAAACAAAAAATATAAATAATTTTAAAGAAATTAAAAAAAATAAATAAAAATTTAAAAAAAAATAAATAAAAAAAATTTAAAAATAAAAAAAATTATAAGAAAATTACAAAAAAAAATTTAAAACATTTAAAAAATTAAAAAAAATTTTAAAATTTCAAAAAATAAAAAATATAAATAATTTAAAAAAAAATAAAAAAAATAAATAAAAATTTAAAAAAAAGAAAGCAAAGAAAAATTTTAAAAAATTTTAAAAAATTTTAAAAAGTTTAAAAAAACTTTTAAAAAAATTTTAAAAAATTAAAAAAATATTTAAACAAAAATTAAAAAAAAATTTAAAAACATTTTTTGAATTAAAGAAAATATATTTTTAAAAAAAATTTTAAAAAAATTTTAAAAATTAAAGTAAAGAAAAGTTTTTAAAATTTTTTTTAAAAAATTATGATAATTTTTAAAAAATTTAAAAAAAATTAAAAAATAAAAAAAATTATAAGAAAATTTAAAAAAAATGTAAAAAAATTTTAAAAATTTTTAAAATTTTAAAAAATTAAAAAATATAGAAAATAAAATTAAAAATAAATAAAACAATTTTGAAAAAATTTTGTTTAAAAATTAAAACCAATTTTTAAAAAACAAATTTCAAATTTAAGAAAAATACAAAAATTACATGAAAATTAAAAAAATTTAATATTTAAAAAAATTTTAAAAAAATTTTTAAAAATTTTTAAAAAAATTAAAAACATTTTTTAAATAAAAGAATAATACTTTTAAAATTTTTTTTTAAAAATTTAGAAAAATTTCAAAAAAATTTTAAAAAATAAAAAAAATTATAAGAAAATTACAAAAAAAATTTAAAACATTTAAAAAATTAAAAAAATTTTAAAATTTCAAAAAATAAAAAATATAAATAATTTAAAAAAAAATAAAAAAAATAAATAAAAATTAAAAAAAAAGAAAGCAAAGAAAAATTTTAAAAAATTTAAAAAAATTACAAAAAAATTTAAAAAAATAAAAAAAATTATAAGAAAATTTTAAAAAAAATATTTTAAAAAAAATTAAAAATAAAAAAAATTATAAAATAATTTGGTAAAAATTTTTTAAAAAATATCTAAAAAATTAAAAAAAAATTTAAACAAAAATTAAATTTTTTTTAAAAAATTAAAAAAAAAAAAAATTTAAAACAAAAATAAATAAAAAAAAATTTGAATATCACGTCCCGGGTGAGGTCTTTTGGGAACGATGACATTAGGAAAGGAGAAAGACAGGCGCGAATCTAAAATCCAGCACTCTGAGATTTTTGGGGGAAGACCAGGCGCGAATATTAAATCCGTCACACTGAGGGTTTGGAAGGAACTTAGGCGCGAATTTTTGAATCCAGCACACTGAGGGTTTGGATGGAGAGGAACGTCAGGCGCGAATCTTGAATCCAGCACACTGAGGGTTTGAAAGGAATTCAGGCGCGAATCTATAATCCAGCACACTGAGGGTTTGGAAGGAGAGGAACGTCAGGCGCGAATCTTGAATCCAGCACACTGAGGGTTTTGAAGGAGAGGAACGTCAGGCGCGAATCTTGAATCCAGCACACTGAGGATTTTGAAGGAGAGGAACGTCAGGCGCGAATCTTGAATCCAGCACACTGAGGATTTTGAAGGAATTCAGGCGCGAATCTATAATCCAGCACACTAATCGTTTTACAGGGAGGAACGCCAGGCGCGAATCTATAATCCAGCACACTAGTCGACCAGGGAAGTTTAAAGGCTAGAGCGTATTTGGGGAACACCCGTTAGCACTTTGTTTTGGTTTACGTAATATCAGATTTACCGTTGCATAGGCACAAAAAGTTTCCTCGTAATATTTCTTGAGAAATTCGTCTATACGTGCAGCTATGCAAGGGAATGTTAGTAAACACTGTCACTGTTCTCTAGTTCGCGATCCGCGATCAGCTGTTTCGCCGACTCGTTGGTTTGTATCTTAGTACGTTCGTAACTAATGGTTGAACACAAATAACTTGAAGCAAGATTTTAAACAAAGCGATTTATTAACTTCGTTAATCGGTTATTATAATCGTGCGAGGGGGCTTTTAGCATTGGCACAATATTTGTAATATGGTTATAACATTTAATATATATATATGGACATGAGATACAATATAAGTCGTTTAATAATGATCGTTAATAATAATAATATGATAAGATTGCGATAAGCAGTTATAATAGAATAGTAAGATTGCGATAAGCAGTTATAAACAAAATAATAGAATAGTAAGATTGCGATAAGCAGTTATAAACGAAATAATTGAATAGTAAGATTGCGATAAGCAGTTATAAACAAAATAATAGAATAGTATGGTATGGTGGTGATATTCACAATAATATTAAGTAATATAAATGGCTTACGGTGATCGTCGAACACTGAGTTTAATATTAACACATTTAAGATATACTTTTCAAGAAAGCCTTCTACCGAAGAGGTTTCTGTCGAAGAAAGAGAGAGGACTCGGCCTGTCAGGACCTCATATTTATGTACTTTCACAGGAGTATTGTGGGGTACGCGCGGTAAAGACCTTGACACATTTCGGTTTAAGACGCAGTAGGACTTCCGGGGTTTTTACAAACGGTACGTCTATTAATAGACGTATTTATGTCACGTACGCCAAATATACGTCGCAATTAGGTTTCTGGGGTTTTTATGACTGCGAAAAGAGATACTCAACTCATCGAATGGATTTCGGGTGTTTTACGGGAAAGGGGTTATTAGAGTGGCTTGGACTTCATGAGTCGTAAAGAGGGGGTTGAGACTTGGTCTCGATTTAAGAGGGATTTGTAATGAGGGACTTGTTTGAATTTGTTTTTGGAGGGAATGATTCGTGCCTTGTAAGACGAATAGGCGAAGAGGGTTTTGAAACGATCATCTCGTGATGGGGACCGCTAAGGTACATCAGCGAGGTGGAGGTTTGTATTGATCATCCTGTGTTGTTGACCGCTAAGGTGCAACATCAAGGTGATCGGTGATTGAGGAGATGGGGTAGGAGTTGAGTTTGATAGACTTTAGTGGAGTGATTTTGAGGTTTACTAGTGGAATTGGGAATAGGAAACGCGCGAAAAATCGTGGGACGTTACACCTCCCCCCTTATATGAAGAAATGATTACATTTCTTAACACAGGGTACGGGTGTCTTGAAATGCGGAGGAAAAGAAAAATAAAATAAAATGTACCGTTTTGGAAAAAATAAAAATAAAATGATTTGGAAATAATAAAATAAAATAAAATATATAGCCTATTTGGCGTAAAAGAAAAGTAAAATAAAAGATGAGAATAATAATAATAGAAAATATAAATGAATTGATTGTATTAGGAAAAAAAAACATTTACTTATACTTAAAAATAATATGTATATATATATATATATGTATATAAAAGAAATAGAAAATAAGGAATATTTACAAGGAAGGATGTACAAGGAAGGATAGGATTAAGGAAAGGAATTTTGGAAGGATTAGTATGGAGGAAAGGAATATTCGAGGGTTGAGTATGAGGGGTCGTCCAGGATGAACGTGAGGTCGTAACCACTCTGATAGAGGTCATCGAACCATTTTAAAAATTCGGGCGTCAGCTCTGTGTGGTCTGGGACCTTAGTCGCTGACCTCGTATTCAAAATCTCCACGACACCTGGGGGTGGAGGGATGACGGAGGGAACTTGGGAGGTGGAAGGTTGAGGAGAGGGTTGGAATTGAACGGGAGGGGGGGAGTCGTCTATTGTAATTGTCTCTGTTGTGGACGCTGCCTCCCTGATGACGATGTTCGATGTCACCTTCGGGAGAAGATGTGAGGCGCTCCCTTCCTCCTTCATGGCCCTCTGGCGCAGCCACTGTATATGGGAGAGCTTTCTCTTGAGGCCTCCCCCATGGGTCCTAGGCCCACTGGGTTTATGGGCCCTTTTATGAGGCATGGTGCGATCTAAGAAACGAGGTGATTTAATGTTCTTTTCTCTATAATTTATGATTAGGGTCAACCGGGGTTTTCGCGTATTTGACCAAGACGCGCCTTATTCGCGTGTATAATTTTTGTTTTCCCTTTCCATGATATTTTTAAATTCTGAGAGGGGATTACCTCTAATATCGTGTGAGGGCCAGAGTATTGATCTCCGAATTTTCCCTTTCGGGGTTCTATTAATACGAAAATCGAGTCGCCCGGTTTAAAGGTCTTCTCGCTTATGTGTCTATCGTAGTACTTTTTATAACGGAGTTTTGATTGATTTAACTTTTCTGCTGCAGCGGTTTGCAGTTCTTGCATCCTTATGTTTAATTTCGAGAGGTATTGACTATAAGTTTCATTTTCAAAGTCTTCGGGCATTCTTTTCCGACTGGGTACCCGGGCTATTTTACCGAACACTAATTCATGTGGAGTGTATCCAGTGCCCTCGTGGACGCTGGTATTATAAGAGAACGCGGCCATGTCGGTCCATTCGTCCCAGTCACTGTATCTACCGATAAACATTTTCAAATATTCTGTTAGGACAAGGTGCGATCGCTCTAGAGAGCCGTTAGTCTGTGGGTGAAAAGCTGTGGTTCGAAATTGTTCAATTTTAAATTTTTGCGCGATAGTTTTCATGAGTTTACCAGTAAAATTAGCTCCTTGGTCAGTGAGGATGGCTCTGGGAGCTCCGAATTGACAGATAAACTTTCTTATAAATGCATCTGCAATTTTTTCCGACGTCGATTGTTTGAGTGGTTCACACACGAAATATTTAGTTAATAAATCTTGCATGGTTAATATGTAGGTATTTCCTTCTCTCGTGGTGGGTAACGGTCCTACTATATCTAAGGCTATTTTATCAAAGGCGCGTCCAGGCGTGTCTGTAAGGATCATTGGTTGCCTGGTTTTAACACGAACGAGTTTCTTCCGCATACAGTCTTCGCATTTTCGAATATAATCTTCAACGGCTTTCTTCATTCCTTTCCAGAAATAGTGGTGTCTAATTCGGTTATAGGTTTTTGTTACTCCTTTATGTCCAGCTAATGCAGACGCGTGATTTTCCGTAATAATGCTTTGTCTCTTTGATTCTTCGGGGATCTGAACTATTTGAAGGCATATTGTGACCTCGATGTCTTCCTCGTCGACGGTTTCGAGAATGTCCATAATAATATCTTGCCAACTTAGCTGATCAATGTTTGTCGTTTTGGCAATACTGAATGAATATATAGTTAACTCACCTACTACATCCCTAAGAGAAGAAAGGGCTGTTCTCCAATTTGTCGTGGTTAGGGGAATATTTTGTGTTTCCTTGATAACTAACCCTACGAGAATTTGTCCCTTTTTATATGACACATGAGCCCTGCCCAGAGTGAGTTCGTTTGCTATTGTCAGTTCTCCTGCTTCTTGTAACTGTTTAGCTCCTTCGTCGCAAGGTTTCCCATCGGCACTCAAAAGGAAGACGAGGGTTTCTTTACGTAGGGACAATGGGTCGCGACTGATGGACGGTACTATTCTGATTTCTCGGTCTGGGTCAGCTTCGTATTCTGCATCATGGGAATCGTCTTGCTCAATTATTGATAAATCCGAGTCGGATGTTGACTCGTCTGATACGTTTGATTCCACTTCGGAATCGGGATCCGATTGTATCTGGGGAACTGGGGACTGCGGAGGCGAAATATGTTCGTAAGGGGTGGTTATTTGTTCCCCTTCATTTTCCTGATTCTCTTCTTCGACGTTACTCATTGGTTCTGATAAATTTTCTTTTGTGGATTCTACTGCAGATGTTGGACCTTTTCGTACCTTCCGGTGAGGCTGCATCCGCGTAGGTTTCGTCCTTAGATGGGGTTTACTTGTGGGTTCTGAAGCAGAGGTGGATGGTCGGGAACCCCGAGGTCTTCCAGGACCTCGTGTAGGTGGGGTTTTAGTTTCTTTAGTAGTCCGAGGTTTTTTGGTATCTGGTGTGGGCCAGTCCACCCAGTCTTCGTCGGCTTCTTCTCGTGGCCGTATTGGGCATGCCTCCACTGTAGGGGGATTACGAGATAGAGCGTCGGCAAGTTTGTTGCTTTTCCCCGGTTGGTATCGAATTTCGTATTCATACTCAGCTAATTTTAAACGCCACCTAACGAGGCGTGACGTTGGATCTTTTACTCTATGTAACCAGATTAGTGGTTGATGGTCGGTAAATAAAATAAATTTCCTTCCGTATAGATAAGGTCGGAAGTGCCTAACGCAATATACGATGGCTAAAAGTTCCTTCTCTATGGTTGCGTAATTTATTTCTGCTTTATTTAGGAGGCGAGAGGCGTAAGCGATCGGTAACTCTTTTCCATCTATAGTCTGACTCAATATCCCTCCTATAGCGTAGTCAGAAGCATCTGTAGTGACGTGAAATTCCAGGTCAAAATTCGGGTATTGCAGGATAGGTTCTTTCTGTAATGCTAATCTTAAGTGGTCAAAAGCCGTTTTCTGGGACGGTCCCCACTCAAATATTGTGTCTTTCTTCAATAGTTGGGTTAACGGACGAGCTATTTTAGAAAAGTCTGGGATAAATTTCCTATAATATCCGGTTAAACCAAGGAATTGTTTGATTCCTTTAGGTGTATTTGGTGCCGGTAGTTTCGGACGGCTTCAATTTTTCCTGGATCAGGTTTTACTCCTTGTTCTGTAATTATGTGACCCAAATATGCGACTTCTTTGTGTAGAAATTTACATTTCGAAGGCTGAAGTTTAAGACTCGCCTCTCTTAGGCGTTGAGCAAGTTTTTTAAATTTTATTAAATGTTCTGTAAGGGAACTCGCGTAAAGGACAATATCATCCAGATATACGAACATTTCTGTGCCTTGGAGTCCCGTGAGCGTGTGATCCATTAAACGTTGGAAGGTAGCTGGTGCATTACAAAGTCCAAATGGCATTCTAACAAACTCATAATGTCCATGAGGTGTAGAAAAGGCCGTTTTAGGCGCATCTTCCGGTTTCATAGGGATTTGGTGAAATCCGGAAGCTAGGTCGAATACGGAAAAGTATTTTGCTCCTCCTAATTGGTCTAGTATTTCGTTAATGTTTGGAAGTGGGTATGCGTCAGGAACGGTTTTTCCGTTTAAATCCCTGAAGTCAATTACCATTCTCCACAAGAGTTCCCCATTGGGTCCTGGTTTTTTAGAGACGATCCAAATAGGTGAATTATAGGGTGATAATGACGGTTTTATAATGTCGTTAGTTAGTAAATTCTTTATTTGCTTGTCTATTTCCTTCTTATGTACAGGAGGGAAGCGATATTGTTTAGTATTTACTGGCACTGGGTCCATTGTCTGGATCCCATGCTGGATAGCGTTTGTGTGGCCTAACTTCTCATCTGGTAGATGGAAGAGGTCATGGTATTTATATAAAATTCTTTGGACATGAAGTTTTTCCTCCGGATTCATGTGTTCCGTTGAAATTAGTTTGAGCACTCGTTCCATTCTTGTTGCGGTTTGTTCAGAAATTATCGATATTTCCTCACCCGACGCCATAGTAAGAGACTCCTGGAATTCTAGGGGAAGGGTTGTTTCGGCATAATGCCCTGGGGATGAGAGCGAGTGTACCTTCGCGGGTACCTCTGAATGATGGATCGACGGATCCTGGGGAAAGAGGGGCTTGAATTTTGTTAGGGTTGGAATAGGATTGACGCGTTTAGACGTCTTAGTCTCTTTCGGTCGTCTTTGTTTGGGTTCTGGAATTACAATTTCAAATTCTTCCAATTCAACAGTAGGTACAGTGATCGTCGTGTCCATTTCATTAGAATTTATAATTTGTAGGTACGCTTTGCCGTCCTTATTACGGACGAGGGCATTACCTGCATGAATACCAGTGCCTAAATCTAATCTAGGCAAATATCCTTCCTTTACGTCTGAATTTGATATGTTTACGAAGCAAACTGTTTTCGATCTAGCGGGTAGCACGAGTTGATCCTTATTTACGAACGGGATGGAGTTTCCTTCGAACTCCAACTGTTTCTTCGAGTAATGTATTGAAGCATTTTGTTTTATAAAGAATTCGGTGCCTAATATTCCTTGTGGTTTGATTGGGAAGTCGTTTTCGACTACGTGGAATGTGACATCGTTGCCCAATAGAGTTATGTTTACTGTCCCAAGGGTGAAGACGAGGTCTTTAGCGATGCCTCTTAATTGCACCTGTTTATTGATATCTATGTTTTGTGGTTGTTTTATTGTGTGAATTTTCAACAAATTCACTTCGGACCCAGTATCAATCATTAACTCTGGTGCTACTTCAAAATCCGGGGACTGAATAATTACGGACGGGGCTTCGTCGACGGCATTTAACCATGCGGTAGCGATTCTTGTTCTGGTATTCCCGATTCCGCTCGTATTGTCATTGGACGCGCTCCTGCTTGGCCCGTTCCACGGTACGCGTCCGCTGTTGACCGTAGGGGCAGAGCGTTTCCCGAATCCCGTTCCTGGAAGGTTCCAGGGCTTCTCTCATTGCGATTAAATAAGCGTTTCCTACATTCAGAGATTAAATGTCCGGGCTTTTTACAATATGCGCAAATACGTAATTCCGTAGGCCTTGAAGGAGGAGGTCGGTTTTTGTCCCAGTAAGGGACCAAAGGGTTTGGCGCCTGATTATCGTATCCCGCAATGCGGTTTTGGGAATATCGCTCTGTCGATTGGGAGGCTATTTTTTGATTATTCCTGCAGGACAATGCGTCGTGTCCCGTCTTATTACAAACTTGACATATGATTTTTGGAGTCTTTTGTTCGGAAAATCTCTGGCGGTCTCGATCAATTTTCTTGTCTACGAGTACAGCTAGCTCGAAAGCTTCATCGAGCGTGTCGAAATCATGTTGTTGTAATCTTGTTCGTATATGGGGGGGAAGTCCATCCACAAATGAATCCAACGTCAAACGGTCTAGGTCCTCGGGATGATTCCGTGCAAAGTCGCGATAATAATCCCTATCCTCTTCCAAAATAGCGAATCGGAGATCCTTAACGCGCGAGATGTACTCTAGTACGTGTTCATTTGTTCCTTTGATAATATTTGCTAATTCTCCTCGATAGTGATCTGACGTTTTCGCGGGGGAGAATGTACGTTTTAGTTGTTTCATTAAGTCATTTACTGAGTCGAAGACCCTATCCTCAACAGCCAAGCAGGCGTGGTCTTGCAGTTTATTGCGCAACAACCTCGCCAGCTGGGGTTCAGCCTGCGGGGGAACCAGAGCTTTAGCCCTATTGCAGGCTCTAGCGAATTGCAAAACAGACATATTGTGACCGTTAAATTTTGGGACTGTTTCTATAGCGTCCTTTAATTTGATCTGGGGCAATGGATCCTGGTCCGGAATATTATTACTATTCAATGCCTCAGGAGTTTTATTGTAATTTAGCACCGGTTTTGTATCGAAACGGGAGGAACCCGGTGTAGCAAAGTTATTCGCAATTGGCGGGGGTGCAAGAAGTTTTTTCATCATTGCTTCGATATTCTGTATTTTATCGGAAAGACCTTTAAGCGTGGGTTCGGGCGGTCCGATGCCTTCGCCCGTATGCGTTTTAGTTTCGGAATTTACCGCAAATCTCATGTGCAAATTGTCGATTTCGGCTCGTTTCTCACGTAATTTTTATAATTGTTCCATTATTTCGGCGGTGGCGTTTTCTATAGCGCTATTGAAAGGCTCCGCGTCTTGGTCTAGCACGCGGAGGTTGTCGGTATCACCGGATTCGGACATTTTTAAACTCGGTAAATTTTATTATTTTAGGGTGATTTAAGAGGTTTCCTATGTTTAAGCGTCCGGCAGCAGCTACTCAAAATCTATGATATTCTCTACCCGGGTAGTTTATATCGAACCTGTTATAATTTTTATTTATTTGACGTAAATGCTCTGTGCACGCGGCACGACTGCTAATAGGCCGTACTTTGAACAGAAGGTTTTTGCAACGAGGGCACTCAGGGAATATATCGTTAGGTTAGTGGTAGTGCACTTGATATATCTCGTCTACCTCTACCCGATTTGAATTAAAGCAATTTAGGCAAATTTTTCCACCTTCCGTGGTCGTAACTGCTCCTCCCGAAACACAAATCAGTTTATTTGAGTCTGACAAAACGCCCGCAGCCTGCGGCTTGGAAATATAATGTATTTTGACTTTGGCGTGAATCGCACATGTTAGTTATCAATGTCTTATGTTGCGTCAGGCAGTTTGTTTAAATTTCGTGGTAAAAGGATATTAGTGATTCAGTTTCTGTTTGAAAGGAAGTACCACTGTGTACACTCGACACAATTGGTTGCGGGACGCGTTTGATATATCACGCTATTGCACCTTAGGCAATTAGGGAATGTATAGGGTGTTTGGCAGTAGTGAATTTGATACTCTGTCACCGTTTCTGTTGTTACTAGTCGGGAGCGTAAACACAGATCATCTACTGTATGGATTCCGTCAACCTTTGTGATTGGCGGCTCTGGTAAGCTGGTTTCCACGGGTTTACGTGTTCTAAGTACATATTAAGTAGTGGGACTTTCTATCCTCATTAGTGATAGTTATCGAACCTTGTATAACTCCTGTTTGAGAGGAGGATAACTTTCGAAACACTCAATGCAGTTTCTTATGGGGCGTTCGGGAATTACAGATTTATTGCACCGAGGGCAATAGTTAGGTGTTCCATATGAATAATAATAATGTGTCCAATACACTTCTATGATGTCTGCGGGCGTTAGGCGGGAGTACTTTAGGCAGATTTCGCTGCCGTCAGTGGTCGTGGCTATGCCCCCAGAAACACAAGTTAGAGCATTCAAATATGCCCAAATGCTTTGTAACCTACGGCTACTGTACGATGGTTTGCTTCGATTGGGGTGTTCAATACACATGTTTAACAGGCCATTGTGGGTACCGTAAATGGGAGAATTTATTTCTTTTTGACAGTTAACGCTATCCCACCGCTGTCACCAAAAATATGTCACGTCCCGGGTGAGGTCTTTTGGAACGATGACATTAGGAAAGGAGAAAGACAGGCGCGAATCTAAAATCCAGCACTCTGAGATTTTTGGGGGAAGACCAGGCGCGAATATTAAATCCGTCACACTGAGGGTTTGGAAGGAACTTAGGCGCGAATATTGAATCCGTCACACTGAGGGTTTGGAAGGAACTTAGGCGCGAATATTGAATCCGTCACACTGAGGGTTTGAAAGGAATTCAGGCGCGAATCTATAATCCAGCACACTGAGGGTTTGAAAGGAATTCAGGCGCGAATCTATAATCCAGCACACTGAGGGTTTGGAAGGAGAGGAACGTCAGGCGCGAATCTTGAATTCAGCACACTGAGGGTTTTGAAGGAGAGGAACGTCAGGCGCGAATCTTGAATCCAGCACACTGAGGATTTTGAAGGAATTCAGGCGCGAATCTATAATCCAGCACACTAGTCGACCAGGGAAGTTTAAAGGCTAGAGCGTATTTGGGGAACACCCGTTAGCACTTTGTTTTGGTTTACGTAATATCAGATTTACCGTTGCATAGGCACAAAAAGTTTCCTCGTAATATTTCTTGAGAAATTCGTCTATACATGCAGCTATGCAAGGGAATGTTAGTAAACACTGTCACTGTTCTCTAGTTCGCGATCCGCGATCAGCTGTTTCGCCGACTCGTTGGTTTGTATCTTAGTACGTTCGTAACTAATGGTTGAACACAAATAACTTGAAGCAAGATTTTAAACAAAGCGATTTATTAACTTCGTTAATCGGTTATTATAATCGTGCGAGGGGGCTTTTAGCATTGGCACAATATTTGTAATATGGTTATAACATTTAATATATATATATGGACATGAGATACAATATAAGTCGTTTAATAATGATCGTTAATAATAATAATATGATAAGATTGCGATAAGCAGTTATAATAGAATAGTAAGATTGCGATAAGCAGTTATAAACAAAATAATAGAATAGTAAGATTGCGATAAGCAGTTATAAACGAAATAATTGAATAGTAAGATTGCGATAAGCAGTTATAAACAAAATAATAGAATAGTATGGTATGGTGGTGATATGCACAATAATATTAAGTAATATAAATGGCTTACGGTGATCGTCGAACACTGAGTTTAATATTAACACTTTTAAGATATACTTTTCAAGAAAGCCTTCTACCGAAGAGGTTTCTGTCGAAGAAAGAGGACTCGGCCTGTCAGGACCTCATATTTATGTACTTTCACAGGAGTATTGTGGGGTACGCGCGGTAAAGACCTTGACACATTTCGGTTTAAGACGCAGTAGGACTTCCGGGGTTTTTACAAACGGTACGTCTATTAATAGACGTATTTATGTCACGTACGCCAAATATACGTCGCAATTAGGTTTCTGGGGTTTTTATGACTGCGAAAAGAGATACTCAACTCATCGAATGGATTTCGGGTGTTTTACGGGAAAGGGGTTATTAGAGTGGCTTGGACTTCATGAGTCGTAAAGAGGGGGTTGAGACTTGGTCTCGATTTAAGAGGGATTTGTAATGAGGGACTTGTTTGAATTTGTTTTTGGAGGGAATGATTCGTGCCTTGTAAGACGAATAGGCGAAGAGGGTTTTGAAACGATCATCTCGTGATGGGGACCGCTAAGGTACATCAGCGAGGTGGAGGTTTGTATTGATCATCCTGTGTTGTTGACCGCTAAGGTGCAACATCAAGGTGATCGGTGATTGAGGAGATGGGGTAGGAGTTGAGTTTGATAGACTTTAGTGGAGTGATTTTGAGGTTTACTAGTGGAATTGGGAATAGGAAACGCGCGAAAAATCGTGGGACGTTACATGAAAACGAAAAAAATTAAAAAATAAAAAAAATTATAAGAAAATTTAAAATTGTTTTTAAAAATTTAAAAATTAAAATAAAAGAGAAATAAAAATTAAAAAAAATTCTAAAAAATTAAAAATATTTTTTAAATAAAAAAATAATACCTTTAAAAAAATTTAAAAAAATTAAGAAATTTTTTAAAAAATTTAAAAAAATAAAAAAAAATTTCAAAAATTCAAAAATATATATAATTTAAAAAAAATAAAGAAAGAAAAATAAATTAAATAATTTAAAAAATTAAAATTTTTTTTAAAAATATTTTAAAAAATTAAAAAAAAATTATAAGAAAGTTAAAAAAAAATTATAAGAAAGTTAAAAAAAAAATTTAAAAAAAATTTTAAAAATTAAAAGAAATTAAAATAAAAGAAAAATAAAAATTAAAAAAAATTTAAAAACATTTTTTGAAATAAAGAAATTATATTTTTAAACAAAATTAAAAAAAAAATAAAAAATTAAAGTACAGAAAATTTTTTAAAAAATTTTTTAAAAAATTAAAAAATAAAAAAATTATAAGAAATATAAAAAAAAAATGTAAAAAAATTTAAAAAATTTTAAAAAATTAAAAAAAAGAAAATAAAATTAAAAAATAAATAAAACAATTTTTAAAAAATTTTGTTAAAAAATTAAAACCAATTTTTAAAAAACAAATTTTAAATTTAAGAAAAATACAAAAATTACAAGAAAATTAAAAAAAATTTTAAATGTAAAAAAATTAAAAAAAAATTTAAATAATTTTTTAAAAAAATTAGAAAAAAATTTAAAAAATTAAAAAAATTAAAAAATATAGAAGTTTTTTTAAAAATAAATAAAAAAGATTTTAAAAAATAATTAAAAAATTTTTTTTTTAAATTTTTTAAAAAAATTTAAAAAAATTTATGAAAAAAATTTTAAAAATTTAAAATAATTTTTAAAAAATTTAAAAAAAATTAAAAAAATAAACAAAATTATAAGAAAATTAAAAAAAAAATTAAAAAAAAAATTTTAAATTTCAAAAAACAAAAAATATAAATAATTTTAAAAAAATTAAAAAATATACATAAAAATTAAAAAAAATAAATAAAAAAATTTTAAAAATAAAAAAAATTAAAAAATATAGAAATTTTTTTTAAAAATAAATAAAAAAGATTTTAAAAAATAATTAAAAAAAAAATTTTTTTAAATTTTTTTAAAAATTTAAAAAAATTTAAAAAAATTAAAAACATTTTTTAAATAAAAGAATAATACTTTTAAATTTTTTTTAAAAAAATTTAGAAAAATTTCAAAAAAATTTAAAAAAATAAAAAAAATATAAGAAAATTACAAAAAATTTTTTAAAAAATTTAAAAAATTAAAAAAAAATTTTAAATTTCAAAAAATAAAAAATTTAAATAATTTTTAAAAAAATAAAAAAAATAAATAAAAATTTAAAAAAATATTAAAAAATTTAAAAAATTTTAAAAAAAATTTTAAAAAAATTTAAAAAAATTAAAAAAAAATGAAGCAAAGAAAAATTTTTAAAAAATTTAAAAAATTTTGAAATTTAAAAAAAAATTTTTAAAAAATTTAAAAAATTAAAAAAAATAATAATTTTAAAAAAAAATTAAAAATAAAAAAGTTATAAAATAATTTGGTAAAATTTTTTTAAAAAATATTTAAAAAATTAAAAAAAATTTAAACAAAAATTAAAATTTTTTTTAAAAAATTAAAAAAAAATAATAATTTAAAACAAAAATAAATAAAAAAAATTTTTTGAAAACGAAAAAAATTAAAAAATAAAGAAAATTTAAAAAAAAATTTAAAAAATTTTAAAAATTAAAAAATTAAAATAAAAGAGAAATAAAAATTAAAAAAAAATTTTAAAATTAAAAATATTTTTGAAATAAAAAAATAATACCTTTAAAAAAATAAAAAAAATTATAAGAAAATTAAAAAAAAATTAAAAAATTTAAAAAATTAAAAAAAAAATAAAAAAAAATTAAAATTTTTTTTTAATATATTTTAAAAAATTAAAAAAAAATTTAACAAAATTAAAAAAAAAAACATTTTTAAAAATTTAAAAAATTAAAAAAACTTTTAAAAAAAATTAAAAATTTTTTTTAAATATATTTTAATAAATTAAAAAAAAATTTAAGAAAATTAAAAAAAAATTTAAAAATTTCAAAAATTCAAATATATATATAATTTAAAAAAATAAAAAAGAAAAATAAATAATTTTTTTTTTTAAAAATTAAAAAAAAATTTTAAAAAATTAAAAAAAAATAAAGGAAAGAAAAATTTTAAAAAATTGTAAAAAAATTTTAAAAAATTTTAAAAAAAATTATAAGTAAATTACAAAAAAAATTAAAAAGAATTTTAAAAATTAAAAAAAAATTTAAAATTTCAAAAATAAAAAATATAAATAATTTAAAAAAAAAATAAATAAATAAAAATTAAAAAAAAAGAAAGCAAAGAAAAATTTAAAAAAAATTTAAAAAATTTAAAAAATTTTAAAAAATTTAAAAAATTTTAAAAAACTTTTAAAAAAAATTTTAAAAATTAAAAAAAAATTTAAACAAAAATTAAAAAAATTAAAAAATAAAAAAAATTATAAGAAAATTTAAAAAAAAATAATTTAAAAAAAATTGAAAAATAAAAAAAATTATAAGAAAATTTAAAAAAAATGTAAAAAAATTTAAAAAATTTTATAAAATTAAAAAATATAGAAAATAAAATTAAAAATAAATAAAACAATTTTTAAAAAATTTTGTTTAAAAATTAAAACCAATTTTTAAAAAACAAATTTTAAATTTAAGAAAAATACAAAAATTACATGAAAATTAAAAAAAAATTAAAAAATTAAAAATATTTTTTAAATAAAAAAATAATACCTTTAAAAAAATTTTAAAAAATTTAGAAAATTTTTAAAAAATTAAAAAAAATAAAAAAATTGTAAGAAAATTAAAAAAAATTTAAAAATTTAAAAAATTTAAAAAAAAATTTTAAATTTTTTTTAAATATATTTTAAAAAATTAAAAAAAAATTATGCGAAAATTAAAAAATTTTTTTAAAGAATTTAAGAAATTAAAAGAAATTAAAATAAAAGAAAAATAAAAATTAAAAAAAAATTTAAAACATTTTTTTAAATAAAGAAAATATATTTTTAAAAAAAATTTAAAAAAAATTTTAAAAAATTAAAGTAAGGAAAAGTTTTTAAAAAAAATTTTAAAAAATTATGATAATTTTTAAAAAAATTAAAATAAAAATTAAAAAATAAAAAAATTATAAGAAAATTTTAAAAAAATGTAAAAAAATTTTAAGAATTTTAAAAAATTAAAAAATATAAAAAATAAAATTAAAAATAAATAAAACAATTTTGAAAAAATGTTGTTTAAAAATTAAAACCAATTTTTAAAAAACAAATTTTAAATTTAAGAAAAATACAAAAATTACATGAAAATTAAAAAAAATTAAAAAAAAAAATTTAAATAATTTTTTAAAAAAATTAGAAAAAAAATTTAAAAAATTTAAAATAAAACGAAAATAAAAATTTAAAAAAATTTTAAAAAAATTTTAAAAAAATTTTTAAAAAATTTTAAAAAAATTTTTAAAAAATTTTAAAAAATTAAAAATTTTTTAAATAAAAAAATAATACCTTTAAAAAAATTTAAAAAAATTTAGAAATTTTTTAAAAAATTTAAAAAAATAAAAAAAAATTATAAGAAAATTTAAAAAAATTTAAAAATTTAAAAAATAAAAAAAAATTTGAAAAAAAATTAAAATTTTTTTTAAATATATTTTAAAAAATTAAAAAAAAATTATAAGAAAATTAAAAAAAAAATTTTTAAAAAAATTTAAAAAATTAAAAAAAAATTAAAATAAAACGAAAATAAAAATTTAAAAAAATTTTAAATAATTTTAAAAAAATTAAAAACATTTTTTAAATAATAGAATAATACTTTTAAATTTTTTTTTTAAAATTTGGAAAATTTAAAAAAAAATTTAAAAAATAAAAAAAATTATAAGAAAATTACAAAAAAAATTTTAAAAAATTTAAAAAAATAAAAAAAATTTAAAATTTAAAAAAATAAAAAATATAAATAATTTAAAAAAAATAAAATAAATAAATAAAAATTTAAAAAAAAAGAAAGCAAAGAAAAATTTAAAAAAATTTTTAAAAATTTAAAAAATTTTAAAAAATTTTAAAAATTTTAAAAAAACTTTTAAAAAAATTTTAAAAAATTCAAAAAATATTTAAACAAAAATTAAAAAAAAATTAAAATAAAAGGAAAATAAAATTTAAAAAAAAATTAAAAAATTAAAAAACATTTTTGAAATAAAAGAATAATACTTTTAAAAAAAAATTTTTAAAATTTAGAAAAATTACAAAAAAAAATTTAAAAATAAAATAAATTTTAAGAAAATTAAAAATTTTTTTTTTAAAAATTTGAAAAATTAAAAAAAAATTCAAAAATTTCAAAAATTAAAAAATATATATAATTTAAAAAAAATAAAAAAATAAAAATAAATAAATTTTTTTTTTAAAAATTAAAAAAAAATAAAAAAAATTTAAAAATAATAAAGGAAAGAAAAATTTTAAAAAATTTAAAAAAAATTTAAAAAATTTAAAAAAAAATTTAAAAAAATTTAAAAAATAAAAAAATTATAAGTAAATTAAAAGAATTTTTTTTTAAATTAAAAAAAATTAAAATAAAACGAAAATAAAAATTTAAAAAAATTTTTTTAAAATTTTAAAAATTAAAAAAATAAAAAATTAAAATAAAGAAAAATAAAAATTTAAAAAAAATTTTAAAAAATTAAAAATATTTTTGAAATAAAAAATTATACCTTTAAAAAATTTTTAAAAAATTTAGAAAAATTTCAAAAAATAACAAAATATAAATAATTTTAAAAAAGTTAAAAAAATAAAAAAATTTTAAAAAAATGAGCAAAGAAAAATTTTTAAAAATTTTTTAAAAATTAAAAAAATATTTAAACAAAAATTAAAAAAATTATAAAATAAAAAAAATTATAAGAAAATTTAAAAAAAAATAATTTAAAAAAAATTGAAACTAAAAAAAATTATAAAATAATTTGGTAAAAATTTTTTAAAAAATATTTAAAAAATTAAAAAAAAATTATAAATTTGTTTTTTAAATTTTAAAAAATTAAAAAAAATTTAAACAAAAATTAAAATTTTTTTAAAAAATTAAAAAAAAATAATAATTTTTTTAAAAAATTAAAAAAAAAAATAATTTTTTTAAAAAATAAAAAAAAATAATAATTTAAAACAAAAATAAATAAAAAAAAAATTTTGAAACCGAAAGAAATTAAAAAATAAAGAAAATTAAAAAAAAAAATTTTAAAATTTTAAAAATTAAAAAATTAAAATAAAAGAGAAATAAAAATTTAAAAAAAATTTTTAAAAATTAAAAATATTTTTTAAATAAAAAAATTATACCTTTAAAAAAATTAAAAAAAATTTAGAAAAATTTCAAAAAATAACAAAATATAAATAATTTTAAAAAAATTAAAAAAATAAAAAAAAATTTAAAAAAATGAAGCAAAGAAAAATTTAAAAAAATTTAAAAAAATTTCAAAAAATACCAAAATATAAATAATTTTAAAAAATTTTAAAAATTAAAAAAAATAATAATTTTAAAAAAAAATTAAAAATAAAAAAAGTTATAAAATAATTCGGAAATTTTTTTTAAAAAATATTTAAAAAATTAAAAAAATTTAAACAAAAATTAAAATTTTTTTTAAAAAATTAAAAAAAATAATAATTTAAAACAAAAATAAATAAAAAAAATTTTGAAAACGAAAAAAATTAAAAAATAAAAAAAATTATAAGAAAATTTAAAAAAAAATGTAAAAAAATTTAAAAAATTTTTAAAAATTAAAAAATATAGAAAATAAAATTAAAAATAAATAAAACAATTTTTAAAAAATTTGGTTTAAAAATTAAAACCAATTTTTAAAAGACAAATTTTAAATTTAAGAAAAATACAAAAATTACAAGAAAATTAAAAAAAAATTTTAAAAAAAAATTTAAATAATTTTATAAAAAAATTAGAAAAAAAATTAAAAAATTAAAAAAATTAAAAAATATAGAAATTTTTTTTTAAAAATAAATAAAAAAAAATTTTAAAAATAACTAAAAAAAAATTTTAAAAATAAATAAAAAAAATTAAAAAAAAAAAATTTTAAAAAGTTTTTAAAATTTTTTTTAAAAAATATTAAAAAAATTTTAAAAAATTTAAAAAAAAATTTAAAAATTAAAAATAATTTTTAAAGAATTAAAAAAAATTTTAAATTTAAAATAATTTTTAAAAAATCTAAAAAAATTTTAAAAATTTAAAAAAATTTATAAGTAAATTAAAAAAATTTTTTATAATTTTTAAAAAATTAAAAAAAATTAAAATAAAAGGAGAATAAAAATTAAAAGAAATTTAAAAAAATTAAAAACATTTTTTAAATAAAAGAATAATACTTTTAAAATTTTTTTTTTAAAATTTAGAAAAATTTCAAAAAAATTTTAAAAAATTAAAGTAAAGAAAAGTTTTTAGAAAAATTTTAAAAAAATTTTAAGAAAAATCAAAAAATATTTTTGAAATAAAAGAATATTACTTTTAAAAAAAAATTTAAAAATTTTTTAAATATATTTTAAAAAATTAAAAAAAAATTAAAATAAAAGGAAAATAAAAATTAAAAAAAAAATTAAAAACATTTTTTGAAATAAAGAAATTATATTTTTAAAAAAATTTAAACAAAATTAAAAAAATTCAAGTAAAGAAAAGTTTTTAAAAAAATTTCTAAAAATTTTTTAAAAAATATAAAAAAAATTTTAAAAATTTTTTAAAAAATTAAAAAAGAATTAATAAAAATTTTTTTAAATTTGAAGAAATTAAAACAAAATTTAAATTTTTTTTTTAAATTTTTTAAAAATTTTAAAAAATTTTAAGAAAATTATGATAATTTTTAAATAATTTAAAAAAAATTAAAAAATAAAAATAATTATAAGAAAATTTAAAAAAAAATTTAAAATTTTTTTTTAAATTTTAAAAAATTAAAAAATATCGAAAATAAAATGAAAAAAATAAATAAAACAAATTATAAAAAAAATTTGTTTAAAAATTAAAACCAATTTTTAAAAAAAAATTGAAAAAAAATTAAAAAAATTAAAATATAAAAAAATAAAAAAATTATAAGAAAATTAAAAAAAATTTAAAATTTAAAAAAATTAAAAAAGAAATTTAAATAATTTTTTAAAAAATTAGAAAAAAATTGTAAAAATTAAAAAAATTAAAAAATATACAAAAAATTTTTAAAAAATAAATAAAAAAAATTTAAAAAAGGAAATAAAGAAATTTAGAAAAAAAATTTTAAATTTTTTTTTAAAATTTAAAAAAAAATTGTAAAAATTTAAAATAATTTTTAAAAAATTTAAAAAAAATTTAAAAAAAAATTTTAAAAAATTAAAGTACAGAAAAGTTTTTTAAAAAAATTAAAAAAATTTTTAAAAAATATAAAAAAAAATAAAATTTTGTTTAACAAAATTAAAAACGAATTATTTTTTTTTTAAATTTTTAAAAAATTAAAACAAATTAAAAAAAATCTTTTTTTAAGTTTTTAAAAATTTTAAAAAAAATTTAAGAAAATTATGATAATTTTTAAAAAATTTAAAAGAAATAAAAAATAAAAAAATTATAAGTAAATTTCAAAAAAATTAAAATTTTTAAAAAATTAAAATAATTAAAATAAAAGGTAAATAAAAATTAAAAAAAAATTTGAAAAAAAATTAAAAAACATTTTTGAAATAAAAGAATAATACTTTTAAAAAAAATTATAAGAAAATTAAAAAAATTTTTTTTTAAAAATTTAAAAAATTTAAAAAAAAAATTTCAAATTTCAAAGAATAAAAAATATAAATAATTTTAAAAAAATAAAAATAAATAAAAATATATAAAAATTTTTTTTAATTAAAAAAAAAATTTTTTTAAATTTTTTTACAAATTTTAAAAATTGAAAAAATTAAAAAATAAAGAAAAAAAATTTAAAAAAAAAAAAATTTTAAAATTAAAAAAAATTAAAATAAAAGGAAAATAAAATTTAAAAAAAAATTAAAAAATTAAAAAACATTTTTGAAATAAAAGAATAATACTTTTAAAAAAAAAATTTAAAAATTTAGAAAAATTACAAAAAAAAATTTAAAAATAAAATAAATTTTAAGAAAATTAAAAATTTTTTTTTTAAAAATTTGAAAAATTAAAAAAAAATTCAAAAATTTCAAAAATTAAAAAATATATATAATTTAAAAAAAATAAAAAATAAAAATAAATAAATTTTTTTTTAAAAATTAAAAAAAATAAAAAAAATTTAAAAATAATAAAGGAAAGAAAAATTTTAAAAAATTTAAAAAAAATTTAAAAAATTTAAAAAAAAATTTAAAAAAATTTAAAAAATAAAAAAATTATAAGTAAATTAAAAGAATTTTTTTTAAATTAAAAAAAATTAAAATAAAACGAAAATAAAAATTTAAAAAAATTTTTTTAAAATTTTAAAAATTAAAAAAATAAAAAATTAAAATAAAGAAAAATAAAAATTTTAAAAAAATTTTAAAAAATTAAAAATATTTTTGAAATAAAAAATTATACCTTTAAAAAATTTTTAAAAAATTTAGAAAAATTTCAAAAAATAACAAAATATAAATAATTTTAAAAAAATTAAAAAAATAAAAAAATTTAAAAAAAATGAGCAAAGAAAAATTTTTAAAAATTTTTTAAAAATTAAAAAAATATTTAAACAAAAATTAAAAAAATTAAAAAATAAAAAAAATTATAAGAAAATTTAAAAAAAAATAATTTAAAAAAAATTGAAACTAAAAAAAATTATAAAATAATTTGGTAAAAATTTTTTAAAAAATATTTAAAAAATTAAAAAAAAATTATAAATTTGTTTTTTAAATTTTAAAAAATTAAAAAAAATTTAAACAAAAATTAAAAAAAATAATAATTTTTTTAAAAAATTAAAAAAAAAAATAATTTTTTTAAAAAATAAAAAAAAATAATAATTTAAAACAAAAATAAATAAAAAAAAAATTTTGAAACCGAAAGAAATTAAAAAATAAAGAAAATTAAAAAAAAAATTTAAAAATTTTAAAAATTTAAAAATTAAAATAAAAGAGAAATAAAAATTAAAAAACATTTTTTAAAAATTAAAAATATTTTTTAAATAAAAAAATTATACCTTTAAAAAAATTAAAAAAAATTTAGAAAAATTTCAAAAAATAACAAAATATAAATAATTTTAAAAAAATTAAAAAAATAAAAAAAAATTTAAAAAAATGAAGCAAAGAAAAATTTAAAAAAATTTAAAAAAATTTCAAAAAATACCAAAATATAAATAATTTTAAAAAATTTTAAAAATTAAAAAAAATAATAATTTTAAAAAAAAATTAAAAATAAAAAAAGTTATAAAATAATTCGGAAATTTTTTTTAAAAAATATTTAAAAAATTAAAAAAATTTAAACAAAAATTAAAATTTTTTTTAAAAAATTAAAAAAAATAATAATTTAAAACAAAAATAAATAAAAAAAAATTTTGAAAACGAAAAAAATTAAAAAATAAAAAAAATTATAAGAAAATTTAAAAAAAAATGTAAAAAAATTTAAAAAATTTTTAAAAATTAAAAAATATAGAAAATAAAATTAAAAATAAATAAACCAATTTTTAAAAAATTTGGTTTAAAAATTAAAACCAATTTTTAAAAAACAAATTTTAAATTTAAGAAAAATACAAAAATTACAAGAAAATTAAAAAAAAAATTTTAAAAACAAATTTAAATAATTTTCTAAAAAAATTAGAAAAAAAATTAAAAAATTAAAAAAATTAAAAAATATAGAAATTTTTTTTTAAAAATAAATAAAAAAAAATTTTAAAAATAACTAAAAAAAATTTTTAAAAATAAATAAAAAAAATTTTAAAAAAAAAATTTTAAAAAGTTTTTAAAATTTTTTTTAAAAAATATTAAAAAAATTTTAAAAAATTTAAAAAAAAAATTTAAAAATTAAAAATAATTTTTAAAGAATTAAAAAAAATTTTAAATTTAAAATAATTTTTAAAAAATCTAAAAAAATTTTAAAAATTTAAAAAAATTATAAGTAAATTAAAAAAATTTTTTATAATTTTTAAAAAATTAAAAAAAATTAAAATAAAAGGAGAATAAAAATTAAAAGAAATTTAAAAAAATTAAAAACATTTTTTAAATAAAAGAATAATACTTTTAAAATTTTTTTTTTAAAATTTAGAAAAATTTCAAAAAAATTTTAAAAAATAAAAAAAATTATAAAAAAATTACAAAAAAAAATTTAAAAAAATTTAGAAAATTTTTAAAAAATTAAAAAAAATTTTAAAAATTTAAAAAAAAATTAAAAAAAATTTAATTTTTTTTTTAAATATATTTTAAAAAATTAAAGAAAATTATACGAAAATTAAAAAATTTTTTTTAAAGATTTTAAAAAATTAAAAGAAATTAAAATAAAAGAAAAATAAAAATTAAACTAAAATTTAAAAACATTTTTTGAAATAAAGAAATTATATTTTTAAAAAAATTTAAACAAAATTAAAAAAATTCAAGTAAAGAAAAGTTTTTAAAAAAATTTCTAAAAATTTTTTAAAAAATTAAAAAAGAATTAATAAAAATTTTTTTAAATTTGAAGAAATTAAAACAAAATTTAAAATTTTTTTTTAAATTTTTTAAAAATTTTAAAAAATTTTAAGAAAATTATGATAATTTTTAAATAATTTAAAAAAAATTAAAAAATAAAAATAATTATAAGAAAATTTTTAAAAAAATTTAAAATTTTTTTTTAAATTTTAAAAAATTAAAAAATATCGAAAATAAAATGAAAAAAATAAATAAAACAAATTATAAAAAAAATTTGTTTAAAAATTAAAACCAATTTTTAAAAAAAATTGAAAAAAAAATTAAAAAAATTAAAATATAAAAAAAATAAAAAAATTACAAGAAAATTAAAAAAAATTTAAAATTTAAAAAAATTAAAAAAGAAATTTAAATAATTTTTTAAAAAATTAGAAAAAAATTTTAAAAATTAAAAAAATTAAAAAATATACAAAAATTTTTTAAAAAATAAATAAAAAAAATTTAAAAAAGGAAATAAAGAAATTTAAAAAAAAAATTTTAAATTTTTTTTTAAAATTTAAAAAAAAATTGTAAAAATTTAAAATAATTTTTAAAAAATTTAAAAAAAATTTAAAAAAAAATTTTAAAAAATTAAAGTACAGAAAAGTTTTTTAAAAAAATTAAAAAAATTTTTAAAAAATATAAAAAAAAATAAAATTTTGTTTAACAAAATTAAAAAAGAATTAATTTTTTTTTAAATTTTTAAAAAATTAAAACAAATTAAAAAAATCTTTTTTTAAGTTTTTAAAAATTTTAAAAAAAATTTAAGAAAATTATGATAATTTTTAAAAAATTTAAAAGAAATAAAAAATAAAAAAATTATAAGTAAATTTCAAAAAAATTAAAATTTTTAAAAAATTAAAATAATTAAAATAAAAGGTAAATAAAAATTAAAAAAAAATTTGAAAAAAAATTAAAAAACATTTTTGAAATAAAAGAATAATACTTTTAAAAAAAATTATAAGAAAATTAAAAAAATTTTTTTTTAAAAATTTAAAAAATTTAAAAAAAAAATTTCAAATTTCAAAAAATATAAAATATAAATAATTTTAAAAAAATAAAAAAAAAATATATAAAATTTTTTTTTAATTAAAAAAAAATTTTTTTTTAATTTTTTTACAAATTTTAAAAATTGAAAAAATTAAAAAATAAAGAAAAAAAAAATTTTTAAAAATAAAAAAAAGAATTTTAAAAATTAAAAAAATTAAAATAAAAGGAAAATAAAATTTAAAAAAAAATTAAAAAATTTAAAAACATTTTTGAAATAAAAGAATAATACTATTTAAAAATTTAAAAAAAAATGTTAAAAATAAAAAAAAATTATAAGAAAATTTTTAAAAAATTTAAAAAATTTTAAAAATTAAAAAATTAAAATAAACGAAAAATAAAAATTAAAAAAAATTAATACACATTTTTTAAATAAAAGAATAATACTTTTAAAAAAAATTTAAACAATTTAGAAAAATTACAAAAAAAATTTAAAAATAAAAAAAATTTAAAAAATTAAAAAAAAATTCAAAAATTTCAAAAATTAAAAAATATATATAATTTAAAAAAAAATAAAAAAATTAAAATATATATATTTTTTTTAAATATTAAAAAAAAATAAAAAAAAATTTAAAAATAATAAAGGAAAGAAAAAATTTAAAAAATTTAAAAAAATTTTAAAAAAAATTTTAAAAAATTTAAAAAAATAAAAAAAATTATAAGTAAATTAAAAAAAAAATTTTTAAAAAATTAAAAAATATTAAAATAAAACGAAAATAAAAATTTAAAAAAAATTTAAAAAAAATTAAAAACATTTTTTAAATAAAAGAATAATACTTTTAAATTTTTTTTTAAAAATTTAGAAAAATTTCAAAAAAATTTAAAAAAATATAAGAAAATTACAAAAAAATTTTTAAAAAATTAAAAAAATTAAAAAAAAATTTCAAATTTCAAAAAATAAAAAATATAAATTGATGGAGATTCGCGACGATAGGCAGCGCTGCGTAGTCGACTTCCGCTACACATTGATATTGATCTGTTACAACGGGATCTCGATCGAGCCGCACAGTATTGTTTTTCTTTAATTCATAAGTCTCATTTCATTTATCATGTAAGACAAGTACTTCTTAAATATATATACAATTTATTCACACTTAACATTGGTTATGGGCCCAGAATTCGCCCAGAATTCGCCTAGAATTCGCGCAGTGATAGAACATAACCTATACGGCCACGTGTTGGATTAGACCACGTGCAAGATGATGCAATCTAGTGAGCCGAGAAACGACGTTCATGTGAATAAATTGTCGGAAAATAACTATAGAACATGGAAAATTGAAATGAGATGGCTGCTAAAAGGAAAGGGCCTACTAGATTACGCCCTGGGCAAGATCACGAGTCCTGCGACTGCAACCGTGGATCAGAAGGCAGCTTTCAGCTTAAATAACGATAGAGCCCTCGCCATAATTGGTTTGCATGTCGAGGCAGATCAGCAGGTGCACATTGAGGACTGTAACTTTGCACATGAAGCCTGGAATAAACTCGAGCAGGTATATGAGCCAAAATCTAGAGTACGTATAATGCAATTAAAAAAATCGTTTTATCATTTAAAAATGAAAGAAAATGAAAACATGTCGTCATACATTTCAAGAGCTAAAATTGCAGCTAATAATTTAAGAGAAGCAGGAGCTGAACCTAGAGACGAGGATCTAGCGTACGCATTGCTAGCAGGACTACCTGAGAGTTATGAGAGTTTAAACATGTCATTGGCAAGTTTGCCAGATGATAAGTTCAATTCTGCAGAGATTTCAAGAATACTCTTAGCAGAATGTGATAGACGACGTTCGAGACAAGATGTTGAAACAGATGCGCACAAAGAGGCTTTACATGTATTCAAAAGAAATGACAGGCGTCCAAGCAAAGAAACGGGAAGAGATAAATCCAAGACTTTAGTATGTTTCAGTTGTAATAAACCAGGTCACTTCAGTAAGGATTGTCGTGCACGAAACAATACCAGAAGATATGAAGGACATAAGGGACAGAATACGAAGTTCCAGCCTCATGGAGCGTTCCTACTGTCAATCAATACGGTGGATCTAGATGACACGTGGTTGTTGGACAGTGGATGCACGCATCATGTCAGCAACAGAAAAGACTGGTACGTATCGTTTAAAGAATTAAACACTAGTGTAGTTAATACCGCTGCACATCCACAAAAACAGAGTGGTGCAATATTGCAAGTCAAAGGTATAGGTCATATAATGCTAAGAATGCAAGTAGGAAATTCCATAAAGCGAATAGTTTTAAATGATGTATACTACGTCCCAGACGTTAGAAAGAATCTCATGTCAGTATCTCAAATAGAAAAGAAAGGTCATGAGATAATGATCAAAAATGGTAAAATAACAATAAGAAATATATATACGAAAAAGATATTATATGTAGTACTTAGAAATAATGATCTGTATATAGTAAAAGGTGAAGTAGAGAAGGATTATGATAAAGTTCCAGATACGTATGCACTTGACATTCAAAGCAAGTCATTGTGGCATGAAAGATTCGGTCATATTAATAATGAAACAATCAAAAGAACTTTTCAGCTCAAGAAGGTCATTGTAGATAAAAATATTAGAGTACGAGACGATGCTTGCGTGATTCATGCTGCATTGGAAAAGCAACCAAGGCTGCCTGTAAACCTGTACCAACAAGGCAATCAAAGGATGTGTGTGAATTAATACACTCAGATTTGTGTGGACCTATGCCTGTAGAGTCAATAGGAAAGAGCAAATACTTTATAACGTTTACAGATGATTACTCACGTAGAACGACTGTGCAATGCATCAAATCAAAGACTGAGGTAAGGCGCTGTATACAAGAATATATAGCTGAAGTAGAACGGCAAACAGGGAAAAAGGTGCGAAGATTCAGAACCGATAACGGTCTTGAGTTTTGTAATAAAGAAATATATGCATACTTCAAGTCTCTAGGGATTAAACATGAGAGAAGTAACGTTGAGACACCACAGATGAATGGTGTTGCAGAGAGAATCAACCGAACCCTCCTAGATTTAACTAGATCAATGTTACGTTCAGCCAAGTTGCCACAGAAATTTTGGGCAGAAGCGGTGACAACCGCGGCATATGTGAGGAATAGAGTGAGCAACACGAAACTTAATAATGAAACACCTTTAGGTGTCTGGACGGAGAATACACCTAGTGTTAAACACTTAAAAGTGTATGGATGCTTAGCCTACGCAAAGATGCCAATGCAAAGTAAGAGAAAACTCGATAGTAGAAGTTTGGTGTGTATACTAGTTGGGTATGCATCCAAAACAAAAGGATACAGATTGTGGTCCCCGAATTTACAAGACGTTGTCACAACAAAGCACGTCAGATTCTGTGAAACCAAAATAGGGTACGAATGGTTATATAAAAATAATACACAGCAGCATGGATACGACGGTATATGGTCAGGCACGGAATATAGTTCCGAATTTGAGGAAAGTGATCAACAAAGCAATACTATAATTAAAAAGGAAGAAGAAGATCATAAGGAGATAGTGGGGGCATCAGAGGCTCGGGATGATACACCACGTAGAGGCAGGCCCAAAAAGAATGTCAGAAATCCATATGGAAGAAAGGGTAAGCCAAAGATTGATCTAAATAAAGAGGAAGATGCAATGTCCACAGATGGAGAATCAACGGAAGTCGAGGCAAACCTTCTAGAAATTGCCGAACCAGAAAACATCAACGAGGCATTAGCCTCACCACAAGCGAAGTACTGGAAACAAGCCATTAAGGAAGAACTGGACAGTTTACAAGAAAGAAAAACTTGGATCATCACCGATTTACCTGAAAACAAAAGGACCATTGGATGTCGATGGGTTTTTAAGCTCAAAACCGATTCAGATGGAAAACCTGCAAGATTCAAAGCGAGGTTAGTGGCACAGGGATTCGGTCAAAAGAAAGGTAAAGATTATGGAGAAACATATTCACCAGTTGCGAACTTCTCGGTAATCAGATTACTACTAGCCCTAGCTGTGATGCTGAACCTAAAAAGTAGACATATAGACATAAAAAATGCATTCTTATATGGATCCTTGAAGGAGGAAATATACATGAAGTTACCTCCATTACACGAAAGGGAAGATGGAAAGATCGCAAAGTTGATGAGACCAATTTATGGCCTCAAGCAGGCAAGTAGGAATTGGAACGAAGAATTAGACAAATTTCTTTCAAGTTGTAAATTTAGAAGACTGGAATCATCAAACTGCATTTATGTAAGGGACGATGGGACGATGCTAGTCGTATATGTTGATGATATACTGATCTTCTCACGAGAAGATACGAAGATTGACAAAATAGTCAAAATGATTACTCAAAAATACGAAATCAAAGACTTAGGTGAAGTCTCGTTTATACTAGGAATTAAGGTGGAAAGGGATATGAAAGGAAATATGCAATTAACGCAAAAATCTTATATAAAATCAATCCTGAAGAAATATGGGATGGAAGAATGTAGAGGAGCCAAGACACCATTAGAACCAGGAATCCGGCTATCAACGGAAATGAGTCCACGAAACCAAGAAGAGGCTAGCGAGATGTACAATGTGCCATATAGAGAGGCAATAGGATCGCTGATGCACCTAGCAGTTAATACTAGACCAGACATACTGTTCGCCGTGACGAAATTGTCACAATATAACGTCAACCCGGGCAGACAACACTGGGGCCAAGTCAAATATGTACTGAGATACCTAAGTAAGACGATGGACAATGGGATAAAGTAGACAAGTAATGAAAATAAAAATGTTGAAGTATATAGCGACGCAGATTGGGGAAGCGATCTGGATGGCAGACATTCATTCTCAGGTCTGATAATGAAAGTAGCAGGTAACGTAGTTGAGTGGAGATCGGCTAAGCAGAAATGTATCTCAACATCAACAATGGAGGCGGAATATGTGGCAATGTCACATGGAGTCAAGGCTATTGTATGGCTCAAAATGGTATTAGGCGAACTTAATTTGTTAAATGGTTTTGCAGGAATCCAATTGTTCTGTGATAATAGGGCGGCAATAGATTTCTCCATCAACAACATTGATAATACAAGGTCGAGGCACATAGACATATCCTATCATATTGTGAGAAAGAAGTTTCGAGAACGCCTAATGGAAATATTATACGTCCCGACAAACGAAAATCCAGCAGACGTTCTGACCAAGGGATTGAGTCCTATAAAACATGAAGACTGCGTAACAATGTTAGATTTAAAGGGGATGAATCGAAATTAAAATTATGTCGCGAAAGTGGGGGATTGATGGAGATTCGCGATGATAGGCAGCGCTGCGTAGTCGACTTCCGCTACACATTGATATTGATCTGTTACAACGGGATCTCGATCGAGCCGCACAGTATTGTTTTTCTTTAATTCATAAGTCTCATTTCATTTATCATGTAAGACAAGTACTTCTTAAATATATATACAATTTATTCACACTTAACATAAATAATTTTTAAAAAAATAAAAAAAATAAATAAAAATTTAAAAAAAAGAAAGCAAAGAAAATTTTTAAAAAATATTAAAAAATTTTAAAAATTTTAAAAAAATTTAAAAATTTAAAAAAAAAACTTTTAAAAAAATTTTAAAAAATTAAAAAAATATTTAAACAAAAATTAAATTTTTTTTTTAAAAATTTAAAAAAATAATAATTTAAAACAAAAATAAATAAAAAAAAATTTAAAAATGAAACAAATTATAAAAAAATTTAAAAAAAAATTTTAAAAATTTAAAAAATTAAAAAATTAAAATAAAAGGGAAATAAAAATTAAGAAAAAATTTAAAAAAAATTAAAAATATTTTTGAAATAAAAAAATAATACCTTTAAAAAAATTTTAAAAATTTAGAAAATTTAAAAAATAAAAAAAAAATATAAGAAAATTAAAAAAAAAATTAAAAAAAAAATTTTAAAAAATTTAAAAATTTTTTTTAATATATTTTAAACAATTAAAAAAAATTAAGAAAATTAAAAAAAACATTTTTAAAAATTTAAAAAATTAAAAAAAAATTAAAAAATTTCAAAAATTCAAAAATATATATAATTTAAAAAAATAAAAAAAGAAAAATAAATAAAATTTTTTTTAAAAAATTAAAAAAAAAAATTTTAAAAATTAAAAAAAAATAAAGGAAAGAAAAATTTTAAAAAAATTTAAAAAATTTTAAAAATTAAAAAATTAAAAAATTAAAATAAAAGGAAAATAAAAATTAAAAAAAAATTTAAAAATTAAAATACATTTTTGAAATAAAAGAATAATACTTTTAAAAAAAATTTTAAAAAATTTAGAAAATTAAAAAAAAAATTTAAAAAAAATTTTTTAACAAAATTAAAAAAATTTTTATAAAAATTTAAAAAATTAAAAAAAAAATCAAAAATTTCAAAAAGTAAAAAATATAAATAATTTTAAAAAAAATTAAAAAAATAAAAATAAATAATTTTTTTTTTGAAATTAAAAAAAAAATTTTTAATTTTTTTTTAAATTTTAAAAATTGAAAAAAAAATAAAGAAAAAAAATTTTTTAAAAAAAAACAAAAAAAAATTTAAAATTAAAAAATTAAAAATTTTTTTAAAAAAAATTGTAAGAAAATTAAAAAACATTTTTGAAATAAAAGAATAATACTTTTAAAAAAATTTAAAAAAAATTAGAAAAATTAATAAAAAATTTTAAAAATAAAAAGAATTTTAAGAAAATTAAAAAAAATTTTTTTAAAAATTTAAAAGATTAAAAAAAAATTCAAAAATTTCAAAAATTAAAAAATATATATAATTTTAAAAAAAATAAAAAATAAAAATAAATAAAATTTTAAGAAAATAACAAAGGAAAGAAAAATTTAAAAAAAATTTTAAAAAAATTAAAAAAATGAAATAAATTATAAGTAAATTAAAAATAATTTTTTTTAAAAATCAATAAAAATTAAAATAAAAGGAAAATAAAAATTAAAAAAATTTTTTAAAAAAATTAAAAACATTTTTTAAATAAAAGTATAATACTTTTAAATTTTTTTTTTAAAAATTTAGAAAAATTTCAAAAAATTAAAAAAAAATAAAAAAAATTATAAGAAAATTACTAAAAAAATTTTAAAAAATTTAAAAAATTTAAAAAATTCAAATATCAAAATATAAAAAATATAAATAATTTAAAAAAGAATTAAAAAAATAAATAAAAATTTAAAAAAAAGAAAGCAAAGAAAAATTTAAAAAACTTTTAAAAATTCTTAAAAATTTAAAAAAAACTCTTTAAAAAATTTAAAAAAATTAAAAAAAAAATTTAAACAAAAATTAAAAAAATTTAAAAAAATTTAAAAAAAATAATAATTTAAAACAAAAATAAATAAAAAAAATTTTTAAATGAAAAAAATTAAAAAATATAAATAATTTAAAAAAATATAAATAAATAAAAATAAATAATTCTTTTTTTTAAATTAAAAAATTTTTTTTTTTAAATTTTAAAAGTTGAAAAAATTAAGAAATAAAGAAAAAAAACTAGAAAAATTAAAAAAAAATTAAAATTAAAAAAAAATTAAGAAAATTAAAAAAAAAATTTTAAATTTTAAATATTAAAAAAAAATTTCAAAAATTAAAAATATAAATAATTTAAAAAAAATAAAAATTTTTTTTTTAAAAATTAAAAAAAAATTTTAAATTTTTTTTTAAATTTTAAAAATTGAAAAAAAATGAATAAAGAAAAAAAAAATTTAAAAATAAAAAAAAATTTTAAAATTAAAGAATTTAAAAATTTTTTTAAAAAACTTATAAGAAAATTAAAAACCTTTTTTTAAAAATTTAAAAAAATTAAAAAAAATTTTAAAAATTTAAAAAAATTAAAAAATATTGAAAATAAAATTAAAAAAAATAAAACAAATTTTAAAAAATTTTGTTAAAAAATTAAAACCAATTTTTAAAAAAAAAAATTTTAAAAATTAAAAAAAAAATTTAAAAAAAAATAAAAAAATTACAAGAAAATTGAAAAAAAATTAAAATTGAAAAATATTAAAAAATTTGAAAAAAATAATTTTTGTTTAAAAAATTAAAAAAAATTAAAATAAAAGGAAGATAAAAATTTAAAAAAAATTTATATTTAAAAAACTTTTTTTGAAATAAAAAAATAATAATTTTAAAAAAATTAAAAAAAAATAAATAAAAATTTAAAAAAAAAATAAAGAAAAAAAAATTTAGAAAAATTTCAAAAAAATTTTTAAAAATTAAAAAAAATTTAAGAAAATTAAAAAAAAAATTTAAGTAATTTAAAAAATTAAAAAAAAATTCAAAAATTTCAAAAATTCAAAATATAAATAATTTAAAAAAAATAAAACAAATAAATTTTTTTTAAAAATTGAAAAAAAATAAAGAAAAAAAAATTTTTAAAAAATAAAAAAAAAATTTTTAAAAATTTTTAAAAATT